>NC_068996.1:43928565-43929446 GCF_001194135.2 Octopus bimaculoides | reverse complement strand
CTGGTTTCTACAGCTGGATGCCCTTCCTAATGCCAACCACTTTATAGTGTGAGCTGAGTGCTAGAGGTGGCAAGCTAGAGAGCTGCACCAGGTTCCAGTCTGATCTGGCCTGGTTTCTACAGCTGGATGCCCTTCCTAGTGCCAACCACTTTATAGTGTGTGCTGAGTGCTAGAGGTGGCAAGCTAGAGAGTTGCACCAGGTTCCAGTCTGACTTGGCTTGGTTTCTACAGCTGGATGCCCTTCCTAACGCTAACCACTTAATAGTGAGCACTAGGTGCTTTTAATATGGCACTGCACGAGTGCTTAGAGAAGGCTATTATGAAGGTAGAGTGGTTTAGAGTTAGAAATTCAAGAGCTAATTATTGCCTTCGTAGGTAATCCATATTTTCCTGGATCTTTTCAGTTGCAGTCACAGATTTCACATTTTTGCAAATTTTGTTCCAATTGTATACTGATTTAAGTCTGAATGCTAACTATGAAAATGAACGTCAATTTTACCATAAATTAATAAGTTAATAGCTTTTACAATTTGCAAATTTTAGGTTAATTTTAGTCAATTGAAAGCCACCATTACACGCATGACCATAAATGTCACATTGATGGCTTGCTTCCATTGTAACAAAGCTGTACTCTCCCCTGTTTTCATTGTAACAAGGATGTACTTGCCTGACTGTCACACTTTCACCATCGCATCCACCACCACAAGTTTTGACAGGTGATTTCATTTTGTGCCTGTTGTTATTTCTGTCTGTCATTTTGGGGCAGACAGCTATCAAGTAAAATATGCCAGCTTCCGATCCATGTTTTCTGACTGGACTATAAAATTGATCAAACTTCGAAACTTTTTAAAAAAATTTTTCTGCAAAACAGCTTAATCCCA
>NC_068996.1:43924872-43928555 GCF_001194135.2 Octopus bimaculoides | reverse complement strand
TGATCAAACTTCGAAACTTTTTTAAAAAATTTTTCTGCAAAACAGCTTAATCCCAAACTGAGCTTCAGTGTGAAAAATCAAATCAATATACTATCTTTGAAAATTTTCACCCACTTTAGAAATATCCAAATCTGTGACAGCAACCAAAAAGGATCCATTTTCTTTGCTTATGTTAATCATTATCAATGTTGTTTAACGTCCACTTTCCATGCTGGCAAAGGTTGGACAGTTTGACATGGAGCTGTCCAGACGCCAACTTGTCTGTTATGGCATGGTGCCCTTCCTAACGCCAACCACTTAACAGAGTGTGCTGGGTACTTTTTAAGTGGCACCGGCACCTGAAAGGATAAGCCTGTATGTGTGGAAGACAGTAGTTCTACTTAGCTTGATGTGTCTTATGAAGTACAGCAAACTGCCACATCTCCTGGTCCCTTGTCATTTCCTCAGTAAGGCCAAGCATCCAAGGATCCTTTCTCACCACTTCATTCTATATCGTCCTGGGTCTACCTCTTCCACAGGTACCCTCAACAATTAGACCTCAGCACTTCTTTACAGTTGTCCTCATTCATACACATCACACGACCATATCAGAGCAGTCATCTCTCTTGCATACAGCATTTGATGCCTCTTCTACCCAGTTTTCCTGTTAAATCATTTACACTCTCATGTGTACACACTGGCATCACCCATTCAGTCTGTTAGCTTCATTTCTTTCAAGCCTACGCAGGTCCTCTGTCGTCAAAGCCCATGTTTCACTGCCAGGTAACATAGTTGTATGTACATAGGCATCATACAATCTGCCTTTCAGTCTTTAGTTCCAACAAAGATAGAAGCTGTCTGAACTTTGCCCAGCCCATTCTTATTCTAGCAACTAGACTTTCAGAACTTCCTCCTCCACTGCTAACTTAGTCTCCTAAGTTACAGAAGCTATCTACTACTTCTAATGATACCCAAGCATTTAAGGTGCCTATTGTCTGCATATTTTTAGTGCTTATTGTACCTGCACATTTGCTACATACAAAAATTGTTTTCTCTGTTAACCTTCCTGTGATACCACTACACCTTTTATGTGTCCAAAGTTTGCACTGGGTACAATGTACGGAGTTTCTACCAACACCCTTCAGAGCCATCTCCCATAAGGGGCTTGTGATTTGTTTTGTTTCCTTTGGACTTTGGTTTTTGCTAAATTAATTCTAAGGCCCTTAAATTCCAGACCATGTTTCCACAACTGAGATTTCTTCTGTAGGTCAGGTAGTGGTTCAGTTATAAGAACAAACTCATCAGCGTAGAGGAGCTCCCAGGGACAGCCAGTTTTGTTAAGGCCTGGAGGACTAAAATAAAGAGAAGCAGGCGGAGAACTGAGGCTTGGTGAACTCCTGCCTGTACACCTAATTTATAGCTATATTCATTACCAGCCTTCACCTTACTTGCAGCATCTCTGTACATGGCTTGTAACACTCTCACTAACCACTCATCAGTCCCTAGCATCTACATTGACCACCAGATAAGGGATCAAGGGACTCTGTCAAAGGCTTTCCCCATGTCAACAAAAGCCAGGTACAGAGGTTTGTTTTTGGCTAAATACTTCACCTGCAGTTGTCTAATCAGGAAGATAGCATATTGTGCTCCTGCCTGGCACAAATCAAAACTGCATCTCATCTATACTAACTCTCTTCCTAATTAATTCAGCTATGATCCTTTCTGCAACTTTCATCACCTGGCCCAGGAATTTGGTGCCTCTGTAATTCTTTCTGTCTCCCTTGTGGACAACCTGATTAACTATACAGGTGACTAGGCTATATCCTACTCTGCCAGATATTTTAAGTATCTTATCAGTGATGGGCCAGGGGCTTTCCCTGTCTTCATATCCTTAAATTGCTTTATCTACCAAGCTACTGTTGATTCAGATAACTGGTCCCTTACTTGGGTCTACATTTGGCAGTTCTGCAACACAGTTCTTCAACACAAAACCAGACTGAAGTCCTTGACCATAAGTAAAGGGAAAAAAAAAAACAGTACAGTCCTAAGAAGAAAGGAGCAACCTTCCAACCATGTATTTTTTCTGACAGACCCACACTCGTTGCATCCTTTTTGGGATGAGCAGACTACAGCTTGGTTTGTTGCTATGGAAACAGGCACCAATATGTCTGGCTTTCAACTGGCTAAAATTATTCAAAAGCTGTTAACTTTTTATCTATTAATTGATGGGGGGAATGAATTTCATTTCCATAATTAGCATACAAAACTACATCAGCACACTGAATTTAAAAACAAAACGAACAAAATTTTGAAAAATATAAAACTGTGACAACAACAGAAAGGATTCTGTTACTCAAATGAAAGGACATTAACCATTTAGCATTCTGATTACTCTTTCAAATGTAAAGCTTATTTATTCATATTGTTTTGAATTGATCATGCATTATCTCACAGATTATCTTTCAGATTTTGATAATTTATTTTTGAAGACAATATTGAAGGGTAAGTTTGATTGGACAAATCCGGTCAGTTTAAACATAAAAATCAAATACTTGGGCTGGATATGGCCTGTTTAATGCTTCCGTTACCATATTTCTGTTGAGATGCTCTGTGTTTCTTTCAATTAATTTTATATATATCAAAGAATTTAGTAAAATAACTTAGTTATCATTAAGCTAGTGTTAGGAACATAAATTGCGACTAAGGTTTGGTGGAAGATTTTAATTCAAAACTTTTGAAAAGAAGACATTTGTACTACAAAGCCAGAGCCAGTTTCAGGTGGGTTGGTATCAAAAGGGTTAAGAATGATTTTCTAACGTGCCACCAGCACAAGTGCTAGAAGGCAACGCTGGTAACGATTCTGCTCAAATGGTGCTATTTACGGGCCACTAGCATGGAAGCCACACAGCTGCTCTGGCAATGAACATGCTCGGACAGTACTGTTAGTGCTCCACTGGCGCAAAAGAGAGGAGATAGCAGATATAAAGGACAGAAGTGAGAAGGGTGTCTGAGGGTGACTACATAGTAATAGGCAATCAATTGAGAAGCCTATTGAAACAGTTGTGTGTGTGTAGCAGTAGCACAGAGAGGGTATTGATAGAGGGCAATAGCAAAAAGGTTTTTGAGGTACAGGAGAAAGAGAGCATTGAGCCAAAACTGAACATTGGAGCACAACAGATTTTACAGAGTCACTGAATTAATAAGAAAAACAAAATCAAACCAAAATAAAAAAAAATAAAAACTAGCAAAAACAGAAAGAAGCCCCCAAAAATATATAGTCAATTCACTTACATCTTTATTCAAAGTAGCACATTTGTTTTTCCGTATTTTCTGGTTCTGCACAATTGCTGCAGAAGAAAATGGTTAAAACGTGAGAACAATATCAATTAAATTATTCACACATATATATATATAACATGTGGTATAATTATAAACAGGGCAAATTTTAGCCATTTCTCTGCAGACTGAAAAAGTGTGTGTGTGTGTGTGTGTGTGTGTATATATATATATGTATATATGTATTACACGTGTATAAGGGATGACCACTAGGTGGACATCCAATATGCTAGAAAGAGGTCATCAACAACCCAACCACAAAAAAAAAATATGTTCTCCAGAAAAAATTTCGCAAAACGCCAGGAAAGGACAAAATGAGAAATATACAGAATAAAGAATTATCACCGTATCTATATAAATATAATATA
>NC_068996.1:43918187-43924170 GCF_001194135.2 Octopus bimaculoides | reverse complement strand
GACACACACACACACACACATCGTTCATTGTTTAACGTCCGCTTTCCATGCTAGCATGGATTGGACGATTTGACTGAGGACTGGTGAACCAGATGGCTACACCAGGCTCCAATCTGATCTGGCAGAGTTTCTACAGCTGGATGCCCTTCCTAACGCCAACCACTCCGAGAGTGTAGTGGGTGCTTTTACGTGCCACCGGCACATATTTGTATAATATATACATAGATATACGATGGGCTTCTTTCAGTTTCCATCTATTAAATCCACTCAAGGGTTTGGTCAGTCCAAGGTTGTAGTAGAAGATGCCCAAGATGCTATGCAGTGGGACTGAACCAGAGACCATGTGGTTGGGAAGCAAGCTTCTTACCACACAGCCATGCCTGTGACTATGACCTATGTAGGTATTTTGCCACAAGTCAACCTTCATTAAGCTAATCTATAATCAGAGTGGCAGACCTAATCTGTTGTCTGGTTTTAACACCACTGCATGATCCTTGTGTCATTAGCAGAGGCCACTCTGTTACAATTATTCAGATCAGTTCTGTGGCTTAAGGATAACTTCTCTTACCAGTCTTGTAAGATCCCAGAAAAAAAGAGTCTTGGATCTTCTCTTCCACATTTCAATAATTCCAAAACAAAGACATTCTAGCAACCATCACTTTGTTTTTTTAACTCTTGATATCAATCTGTCTGAAACTTTTCTTGATTCTATGGTACAAACTACTTTGAAGTCATCTAAATTATAACCTACCATCAAAATTTGATGTTAATTCATGTTCTAAAACACCAGCTTAATAATAAATTTATTTTACTAAATTAATTATTTTAAAGAATAAAAAGTTTTGAATGGTACAACAATGCACTATAATACAAAAAATGGACTATATACCTGTTGTAATATATACCTGTTCTAAGAATATCTAAAGAAGGAATTGCATTCCAAAATATCATCAGACAATGGATAACTAAATTACAACAGGTAATATAGTCCATTTTTTGTATTATAATGCATTGTTGTACCATTCAAATCTTTTTATTCTTTACAAACAATACACAATGCTTCAAGCGAACTACAATACCGTCTCATTATTTTAAAAATTAAATGAAACAAAGGCAGTGTATTTCAAGATTACTCTGTAATCCTAGGAAGTTCCCTTCCAAGGCACAAGTCTGGGCAAGGTAGTTTATGGAAGACCAGCAGCTGCCCATGCATACCGGCCTCCCCTCTTCACGCCACTGATGTTATCCATCAAGGGAAAGCCAAAGGTTTATACAGCTTGGCACCAGTGACGTCGCAACTCATTTCTACAACTAAGTGAACAGGAGCAACATAAAATAAAGTGTCTTGCTCAAGAACACAAACACACAGCCCTGTCCAGTATCAAACTAACTACCTTATGATTATGAGCCAGACACTAACAACTGAACCATACACCATCATAATGTTAATATTAACTTCGGTGGGATTTGAACTTAGAACCTAATGAGCTAAAGCAAATACCACAAGGTATTTTGTCTGCATCTCAAATGATTTTGCCAAGTCACTCTAGGACCACAATGTCTACTGTTATTTGTTAAGTCGATGGGGTCTTATTTCTTTGAAATCTAACTTTGCTGTTTCTATTATGTCAAATAATCTCACAGACATTCTCCCACTGACTCGGTAAAATTCTCTTTGTGGGTGGAACACTCCCCTACCCTTCCCCAAAATTTTTGCACAAAAAACAGTAATTTGAAAGATTTGGAGATTTACCTTTGTGTATTTTACGCAAAACCTCCGGTGAAGCAACTTGCCAGGTCACATCACTATTTGGGTTGTAAGTCTGGGACAGCATAAGATCTTCGATACTCAGAAATGATGAGTCATTTGCAGGAGACATTTCTCTATCTAGATAGGAGACAAAAATATTCAATATAAAATAAAAACTTAGAAATTAAGTATTCATTATCATCACTATTTAACATACACTTTTCCATGTTTGCACAGGGTCAGACAGAATTCACTGAGGTGTATTTTCTAGGGTGGATACCCTTTCTGTTACCAAGCAAGGTAATATTATGCCATAGCCAAACATGTCCTTACAGAATATTGGAATCGAAGGACACTTCTTGCGTGACTTTGACACCTATTTACAACTATCACACAATGTCAAAACAAGGAGGAACAAAACATACACACATACATACATCATCATCATCGTTTAACATCCGCTTTCCATGCTAGCATGGGTTGGACGATTTGACTGAGGACTGGTGAACCAGGTGGTTACACCAGGCTCCAATCTGATTTGGCAGAGGTTCTACAGCTGGATGCCCTTCCTAACGCCAACCACTCCAAGTGTGGAGTGGGTGCTCTTACATGCCACCGGCACGAAGGCCAGTCAGGTAGTACTGGCAACCGCCACGCTCAATATAAATATATGACAGACTTCACTTAGTTTCCATCAATTAAATCTACTCACAAGGTTTTGACTGGCCCGGAGTTATACAGGATGCTTGCCTAAGGTGCCAAGTGGTAGGAGTGAACCTGGAACCCAGTGGTTAGGAAGCACACTTCTTACCATTTAACCACACCTGCTAAATTATTCACATTATCATTCACAAAAAAGTGGCAAGCAGACAGGATCACTAGCATCCCAGATAGAATGCTTAGCAGTGTTTTGTCCCTCTTTATGATCTGCAAGTAAATGCAACGAAGGTCAACTTTGCCCTTCATCCTTTCAGGGCCGATAAAATAAATACCGGCAGAGCACTGAGGGTCAGTATAATTAACTAGCCCTATCCCCCAAAATTTCAGGCCTTGTACCTACAGTAGAAAGTATTATTCACATAGCACTTCATATTTAGGAGCGTAATAAATATGACACAAAACATGAACCAATATAATATTAATCACGTGCATGGTAAAAGGCATTTGTGCCAGTGTCACGTAAAAGGCACCCAGTACACTCTGTGGAGTGGCTGGCATTAGGAAAAGCAACCAGCTGTAGAAAGCAAGCCAAAATAGACGACTGGAACTTGGTGCAACACTCTGGCTTACCAGCTCAGAGTCAAACAATCTTACCCATGTTAGCATGGAAAACAGATGATTAATAATGATCCTGACGATAATGACGACAGTTATGTGGTTAAGAAGTTCACTTCGTAACAATGAAGTTTCAGGTTCAGTTTGTGTGTGCTATACATTGGGCAAGTGTCTTCTACCATAACTCGGGGCTAACCAATGCCTTGTGAGTAAATTTAAGAAGTCTGTTGTATATGTGTGTGTGTGAAAATACATCTTTGTTTTGACATCATGCACCAATTGCAAACAAAGTTCATAGTTCATACAAGCAGGGAAAAGTGAAATTTGTAATCTTCCATGAAAACAAGTCCAGAGAAGAAGTGGGAGAGGAAAATATTACCTTGCTTAGAAACAGGTGTGAGTTAGTGACAAGAGGATCTGGCGGTAGAAAATCTGCTACAATAAATCTTGTCTGACCCATGCAAGCATGGAAAAGTAGATGTTAAGCCTTAAGCATTCAGATTAATCTATTAAATGTAAAGCTTATTTATTCACATTGTTTGGAATTAGCCACACATTTTTGTAGCTTCAAGATTTCGATAATGTGAGATTTCTGTATCATCATCACCATCATCATTCAATGTCCGCTTTCCATGCTAGCATGGGTTGGACAATTTGACTGAGGACTGGTGAACCAGATAGCTACACTAGGCTCCAATCTGATCTGGCAGAGTTTCTACAGCTGGATACCCTTCCTAATGCCAACCACTCCGAGAGTGTAGTGGGTGCTTTTACGTGCCACTGGCACTAGGGCCAGTCAGTACTGGCAACGGCCACACACAAACAGTGTTTTTTATGTGCCACCTGCACAGGAGCCAGTCCAGCAACACTGGCAATGACCTCACTTGAATGTTTTTTCACGAGCCACCGGCACAAGTGCCAGTAAGGCGATGCTGATAATGATCATGTTCAAATGGTGCTATTTACATGCCACCGGCACGCTCGGACGGTGCTGTTAATCAATGTAGTTAGAATGGATTCTTATATGCATCTTTCTAAACATCATGGCAGCAAAGCTAAAGTTCTAAGAACTGACCTTATCAATTCTGCTTAGGTTTCCTTTAGGCAGCCTTAATTATTTACATGCATAATGTTTTATTTCATTCAGAATGTACTCTTGCTTTGTCAAAGTGCATGCACCAATGGTATATTTGTTTGTTTTTCCATGCTGTCATAGACCGGACAGAGATTTATTTCATATAGTGCTTAATAACCGTTTTCTGTTAACTACTCTTTCCTGTTTCTCAAATAAGAGATTTTCTTTAATTCTACTGATCTTTGAATTGAGTAACAAGACATTTCGTCACTCTGAGTAAAACAGCAATATCATATTTACATTCTCTGTAAAACAGGACATATTGCCTACAATGAAATGTTAACATAGTGTTGCCATTTTGCTTAGATGGATTGATCTCACTCCACTTACAAATTCCATTCAAAAGGCATTAATACAACAACTCAAATGTACCAGTTGTCATTTCTTTACTAACTGTGTAATAAAGATTATGAACTTATTGTCTCCTCTCTACTTTTTCTATTGCTAGAAGCCCCAAATTCTTGGAGTTGTGCCTGATCCTTTATAGACACTCCTCACTCACCTGGTATACTTCTTTTATCACCCAAATTGCATTCACCGCCCCCACTTCCTTTTCTTCTAAGGACACATCACCATTTTTAAACTCTCACTTTTTCAATGCTTGCATAGGATGGACAGAGCTTGGTTAATGCAAATTTTCTACAGCTGGATGCTTTTCCTGTTGCCAATCCTCATCTGTTTCCAAGCGAGGTAATAATTTCTCATGGTAGACATATTTTTGCAGAATAACAATAATGTTTGTATGGCAGTGACAATCATTTACAACATTCATGTAATGTCAAGATAATGAGATGAAAACATTATCACGGGCAGCTAATGATGGGGATACACATGTTATTCTGAATTGTCCTTCAAAGGTAACCTAACTAAGGTTGGACAATGTTTAGATATTCATGTCTAATTTTGGGGATATATATATATATATATATATACACATAATTCCAAGTTTAGGGAATGGAGTAGGTAAAATCCAAGCTACATATGTTTCCTGAAAGTTGAAACGCTAAGCATTTCGCCCGGAGTGCTAATGTTTCTGCCAGTTTGCTGCCTTCAGTTTCCATCTACTAAAACCACTCACAAGGGTTTGGTCAGTCCGTGGTTATAGTAGAAGACACTTCCCCAAGGTATTGAACCTGGAACCATGTGACCAAGAAGCAAAGTTTTTAACCACACAACCTGTCTGGAATTTCTTCCAGTTCAAGAGGAACGTCGATATTGATTTCTCCAGTCTAAGAAGACCTCTTGAGAAGACTAACCCATTCCGCTTGATTGAACATTAGGAAAAAAAAAACTAGTGAAGATGTTTAGCTTTGTTCCCATTGCACAGCACTCTCAGCAAGTGTATTCTACTATTGCTTTTGGCCAATCAAAGCTTTGTGAATGAACTTAACAGATAAAAACTGGTATATAGATAGATATTAATATGCATATTCTTTTATTTTTTTCTGTAAGAGCATTCACCTGGGAAGGTTTAATCTGCTTCCTATTGAGTTCTTTGCGTCACAAGCCAAAGCGGTCCATCTGTTGGCAGCTGATTCTGCAACATGTTGAAGTCAATCCCGGTTCCAGCGACAAGCACTAAAGACTTCAAATGAACTAAGTTGTCGCAGGCACCAACAAAAGTCGAATATACATACATACATATATATATATTATAATATATATACATCCATACATACACACACACACACACACATATATATATATATATATATATATATTAGAAGCATCAGTTGTGGTGTGCAAGAGAGATGATTGCGCTGGTATGGACATGTGGTGAGAATGGATGAGGATAGCTGCGTGAAAAAGTGCCACACCCTAAC
>NC_068996.1:43912372-43917758 GCF_001194135.2 Octopus bimaculoides | reverse complement strand
CACCCACTACACTCTCTGAGTGGTTGGCGTTAGGAAGGGCATCCAGCTGTAGAAACTCTGCCAAATTAGACTGGAGCCTGGTGTTGCCATCCGGTTTCACCAGTCCTCAGTCAAATCGTCCAACCCATGCTAGCATGGAAAGCGGACGTTAAACGATGATGATGATGATACATACAGTGTACATTTAAACACATAAGAGATGGCCATAATCAGATATCTAAACTGCTAGAAGTAGTAGTTAAAATCCAAACCACAATTGGATAGGTTGAAACCATGGTCCAGGAAATAGATGATAAATATTTTTATTTTTCATTCCCTTTCGAAATTACCCCTAATTATGGTTTGGATTTTAACTGTTCCTTCTAGCAGTTTAGATGTCCGATTATGGCCATCTCATGTGTTTAAATGTACATTGTATATATAATGAATAATATATAGTCTATTGACTAGTTTTTCTACACGCTAGACCACAGTGGTAAAAAAAAAAAAAAAAAAAAAAAAAAAAAATTTCTAAATAATATTTTACTACCCTGAAATTTATTTATATATATATGAGGGGTCTCACAGAGGCAATGTGGCTGATGCTGCTATCGCGTACCAGTGCACACACATAAAAAGCACTTTTCGAGCGTTGAGCATGACAGAGGCATCTGGTATCCACGCTGATAGCGCATAAAAAACATCTGTCAAACGTTACACCTCACAGAGGGAATGCAATTGGACGGAGGGAATGTCCAATGCCAGTGTCACATAACTGGCACCTGTGCCAGTAGAATGTAAAAAGTACCTATCAAGTGTTGAGCCTCACGGAGGCAATGTGTCCGATTCCAGTGTCGTGTAACTGGTACCTGTTTGAGTGTTGGGCTTCACAGAGACCTTTGGCAATATACTGCGCCTAAAAAGACCCATCAAGCCAAGTGAAATCGAAGTCACGGCAGATAATGGTGCCATGTAACTGGCACCTGTGCCAGTGGCACGTAAAAAGCACCCATTACATTCTCAGAGGGGCTGGTGTTAGTAAGGGCATCCAGTCACTGAAACCATGCCAAATCCAGATGGAGTCTGGTGCAGCCCCCCAGTTGGTCACCCCTGGTCAAACCGTCCAACCCATGCTAGCATGGACAACGGACGTTAAATGATTTTATATATATATATATTTGTGTAGGTATGTCTGTGAGTGTGTATGGTGCTTGTGTCTCTGTATTGACATGGTTTCATTATTCCTTGTCTGGACAAGGGGGAATACTTATTAGTTTGCTCTGAAACAACCGAGTGTTGGCAACTGGAAAGGCATCTTGTCGTAGGAAATCTGCCTGACCCATACAAGCATGGAAAAGTGAACGTTAAAATGACAAGGATGATAATAATGAATGAGCAACGGGGCAGCCTTCACTGTGCACTCCAGGTGATCATACCAACTATAACTACCTTGTAATTATCAGTACCAACTATAACCACCTTGTAATTATCAGTACTAACTATAACCACCTTGTAATTATTCTGAGCATTGCATATCTAAGACTACATTACATTATCCGGTGTGCCTTACCTTCCCTTTCAAGATCAGCAGGGTGTGAATTTAATAGAGATTTTGCTGCTATTTCTAACAGTTTGAGAAGATTATGAAAAAAATTTTAATTTTAATTTTTCGAAGTTTTGTTTTTAAATCACAGTTTAAAATAAGGACAATCCGAATTTTTAGTTTAAATCTCCGCAACAGACTGTAAAATGTGTTTATGGGGAGAAAGATATTGAAAAACATCAATACGTCAAACTGACAAACAAGGAGGGTATGAAGTGGTCGTGAGATGTGCTAAAAGCAACAGCTAAATAGCCCTTAAATCACGCAGAAAATTTGTTTTTAATTTTGGTTCTTGCATAATCGTATGAATTTCTGTGTGTAAAATACAAATTCGCAAACATTTTCTGAAAATCCCACGGATATAAAAATGTTGAGGGATTACACGTCGTATGTAAAGCAAAAGAAAACAAAAGGAAAGTGGAGTGTCTATGCTACCCCTACCTTTCCAAACGAAACAAAATACAGGAGGTTTACTACAGGAACACCTTTAATAGAAGTCTGCTTGATAACAGATCAGCTGAGGCTGAGTTCATTACGAAAATTGTTGCTGACGTGTGCAAAACAAAGAAACAAAGTTAAATACTGCAACAGATTCCAAACGGTGTTCTAGAGTTTAAGGTCCAATAATTAATTTTCCCTGAACCTCATTCATATACAGCAAACACACAGACATATAAGTCCATGAAAATTAGTACCAGCAATAAAGCTTGGGGGTTGGCGCTTATATGGACGGATCTGAATGATGGAGACATAAGTGGTTTGTGTGTACACACACGCCACGTCTCTGTGTACAAACACATGCATTTCATATGTATACGTGTGTGTATACTTTAGTGTACTTTTCGGATATATGATCCACTGACGATATATATATATATATATATATATATATATATATATATATATATATATATATATATATATATATATATATATATATATATATATATTTACTAAGTCTATCGCTGGGCTTCCTAAATATAAGAATATATATATATATATATAGGAAAATGTATTGTTGAAAATGCACTTAAATTTCAAAAGCTCGTAAATGTTTAAAGTACATTTATTTACATATATACCAAACTAGTTTCAACAATATTTTTTGTTTATCAATGGTAAAAGTGTAAGATAAAAAAAAAACATCGTTAAAAGTTTCAATGTTGACAAATCAAAATGTTTCAATGTTGATAAATTATCATGTTCAAAACAGAAGGTGTGAGTTTGAAATTAAAACTGTATATTAATTTGTTAGAATGTACAAGATTTATTAATTTCAGTGGTGGTTGACAAGTCATACTGAAAAAGGACAAGTGTGAGAATTAAAATAGTAAAAAAGGGGAATTTGGTTTACGGCTTCTCAGATCTTCTTTAAACAGTCGCTTTGTGAAAAACATAAATCCGAAAGAAGCACATTCTAAGATGTAGAGCAGTATAGATTAAACATGGGGAGGACCGGTTTATGGGATTACCTTAGGTTTCCCGTCCATAAAGGGTTTAGCTTGATGGCGTATCGTCAGATCCCAAAAACCTGTTCTTGGGATCTGATGATACGCCATAAAGCTAAACGATTCATGGACGGGAAACCTGAGGTAATCTCATAAACCGGCCTTCCCCACTTTAAATATGTGTGTGTGTATCTGAATCAGGAGTGAGGTGTTTTAATTCTTGCCCCCTACGCGCTCCACCATAATTGCAACCACAGGACCCCTGCCTCGACCCTCCGGCATCATCCTTCCACCAATGCTCTCGGCCCCCAGCAAAAAGAGTTTGACTAATGCGACCATATACAAACACCCATACCCTTATAAGGCGGACACCCCATAAAATAAACCGTCTCTCACTACCTCTGCACACAAATTGTACCCCATAACAAACGATGGATAAGTTTGTTATTTATGCATTATTCACCTCTCGGAACCTGCTCCTCGAGTATTCCGAAGTAATTATGGACCATATATTTAATACACTGTATATTTCTGGATCAACCCAGGGGCTGACAATATACTCAGTAGGGTTCAATTGATTATATAAATAACCTGTGTATGCAATTTAATTTTGACTCGACACGGTGCCTTACCATTTAAGTGCCCTATTCGCTTTCTCAATGAATGTGCACGTCGTGACTGCAGAGTGTAATATTTCATTTAAGTTATAATAACCAGTATAACCACATAGGCCATATGTTTTAAGATGACAAGTTACGTTAACACCGACACACATACGTGTGTTGATGTTTAGCAATTACGATAAAAAAATAATAATAAAATTAGAACATATGTTGGACAATTACACCTGGTACAGAGAACAAACAAGTTTATACGAAAATGAACAAATAAATTGTGATATAAAACAATAATAGACCTGAAGTGGGAGACGCAGGAATATCTCTTTCTTGTTGTTTAACATTTACTTCGTCAACAACCGAAGTTAATTGCGTTTTACTGGAACTTGCTGTGTTTGCCAGTTTATAATTCCTGGCAAGTTTATTAATAGCATTCGTTTTACTCATTGTTAATTATTTTTAACTCCTAGCTTGCACTTGATAATTGACACCGGTCGCCTCAGACGTTCTACAACAGACCTTAAAGTGTTCGGTTTCCTACAGATAGCATTTTGTTCGACGATTTCCTTTTCTCTTGTCTCGTCTCGATTTAAATAAGGCAGGTAATAATGTCGGAAGTGTGGGCAGATAACTCTGTCCTTAATACTCTCAGTTTATAATGCCGAACCAAATATTCAGCATTCTTGGTGCTAAAATTGTCCCGGATTTCTGGATTTTCTGGTTTTCTGGAGAGTATCTGTATATATATATATATATATACCTACAAAAAGGCAGGATGTGTGTGTGTACGTTAATGTAATTTATGCACGTCCACAAATTAGCACGCATGTCGCTCCAATTTTAGGAGGAATTTCGTCATGACGCCAGCTGTATTTTCAACTTATTTTCCCCAGAGGCACCAGTGAATAGCATTAAAAATAAAATTTCAACTAAAACTTTGGCACTATCATGCTATTAGCTGTCAGAAGTGAAAGTGCTCACTGCTAGTGAAGTATCTGTCTGTCTGCCTGCATGCCTGTTGCTGGCCTGTCGATTCTTTGGCTACTGACAGCTAATACCATGACTGGCCGGAGCGAGCTATATGTCTGTCTGTCTCTCTCTCTCTCTCTATCTATATATCTATTACTCGAAAGTTATTGGAACAAATTTGACACCTATATCCATGCGTTTGAAAACACAGAGTATAAGGGTACTCGCGTCCGCGCTAGCTAGTCGTGAGTGGTCGATCCTATTATTTTTAAACTTCAAACTTCATTTGTTTTCTATTTTGATAAATTCTCTCTGTTGAAAATTATATTTTTATATTTTAAATAATTTGCAATTTCAGGAAATATGTTTTTATATTAAATTTGTGTTTTCTACTCACGACTAGCTAGCGCGGACGCGCGAACTTTCGAGTGATAGATAGATAGAGAGAGAGACAGACATATAGCTCGCTCCGGCCAGTCAGGCAGTGAGCACTTTCACTTCTGACAGCTAATAGCATGATAGTGCCAAAACTTTTAACAATTTTCAAATCGGATAAATCACCATTGTTTACAAACAGGAGTTAAGTCCCTTTCTAGCGACGAGTAAATTTTTGCTAAGACTTTTGCGGCTTTTTTTTTCCATCGAGGAAAAAAGTTTTGTTGATATACGGGTAACACACACACACACACACACCTACGAACATGTATGCGTACAAAAAACATCATGCAATAGGTGTACGTACGTGTGTGTGTATGTGTTGCCCATATATA
>NC_068996.1:43908727-43912065 GCF_001194135.2 Octopus bimaculoides | reverse complement strand
CAACCTGATCACCTCTGCCCATCAAACTCCCAACCCATGCGCTCCCGTCGCGACACTGTTTCTGCAGATCTGAGTTGGGTGTGAAAACCAACTTTAAAGTATAAATATAGATGTTATTGAATCAGCAATATTGTGTTCGTTTAAGTCCTATTTGGGGTGAAAAATCAAAAAACTGATTCCTTATGGGGTTTTCCATTTAATCAGGATAAAAAGAAAAAAATCGATAAACCGATTCCTTATAGGATTTCCCACTAAAATTGGCTACACCCCATTTTCAACCATAACTTTTACCAATTTTGATGTATTTTGTTCAAACTTGATGCCAGCATTACTTAGGACTCACGAGATCTTTGAATGCTTTAAATTCTCCAAAAACGAAAAAAAGAAAAAAAATCGATAAACCGATTCCTTATGGGATTACCCAATCTAGTTGTCTGCAACTCATTTTCAGCCAAAAGTTTACTAATTTCAACGGATTTCGCCCAAATTTTACGTCGATGTTACTTAGTTTGGTTTGAAATAAAGAACTTGGTTAGCTTAATAATCCTAACTTAATCCTGGGCAAAGCCGGGCTATACTGCTAGTCTTAGATATATATCTTTTATTTTTTTCTCTTGTTTCAGTCATTAGACAGTGGCCATGCTGTAGCACCGCATTAAAGAATTTTTTGTCGAACAAATCGACCCTAGTACTTTTTCTGAAAAACCTGATACTTACTTTATCGGTCTGTTTGGACGAACCGCTACATTACGGGGGCGTAAACGCACGAACATCGGATATCGAACGGGGTGGGGAGGACAAACACACGCGCACACGTGTGTGTTTCGTAGATGTATTTGTCAACCATCTTCGCCACTTATATACAACAGGCTTCTTTCAGTTTCCATCTAAATCCGCTCACAAAGTTTTGGTTGGCTTGGAGCTATAATAGAAGACACTTGCCCAACATACCATGTAGTGGGATTGAACCCGGAACCATGTGGTTGGGAAGCAAACATCACAGCCACAAACTAAACTATGAAAAGTAATGAACTAAATTGTATTTGCTAGATTCAGATTAATACACTTCTAAAGAAGGGTCTGTCTAGTATTTATTAATTCGTTTAAAATTCTCAAAATCTATCATATTGTACCATGTATACAGGACTAGCTTAAAAGCCGTCTCCTCTACGCAGTTTCGAAATCATCCATCCACTGGGGAGGGGATACGTTCCCTTTAAGGTCTTTGCAAGGTTACAGGATCGGCCTCTTCCACTCTTTCGTCATCAGAGAAGCTAACCACCCTTCAAACGTCCAAAATGTGACGCGGCATTCCATCCACCGATATCTTATTTCAAGTACTGATCGTGGTCACCCTTCCTTTCTCCCACTGCGTTGTGCACTGGGCATTAGGTACACCTACACTTCGTTTCCGATCTGTACAGATGCGACCCCTCTACCTCTGGCTGTAGCGACACCACACTCGGGTGTCTCCATTCGTATCGGAATATCGCTCTTTGCGGGATTGACGCTTCAGTTTGTCCTACTCTGGGCGACATATTTTGCCAGAAGACTGCCTCCATGGGAGAGATTCATCCCATCTCAGCCATAGCTTTGATTGTACGATGTTGTTGTTCCACAATCCCGCTTCTATTGGGCCTGTATGCAGACCTGAAGAAGAGTCTGATGTTCCATTTTTCAAGCATCTCCTTTAGCTGTTCTGAGCGAAAAACTGCGCTATTATCCATCAAGAGCTCATCTACTGGTCTTTTTTCCAAGAACACTGCATTCAGCACTTCTGTGATTTCGGCCGCAGTCTCTTCCCTAACCTCTCTCCATATTGTTATTCGTCCTGGCTATTCACAGTCGACCATTGAGAGGTATGCCCTTCCCCGATAGTACGTCATGACTATCGCTAGCCTCTTCCAGTCTTCCTCTACTTGAATCTTTCCAGTTTCTTGCACTCTCGGTGCAGAGTCGATGGACTGACACCTATCACAATTCCCAACTATCTTTCGAACACTCTCTCGGGTGACATCGAGTCGACTGTCCTAGCCAAAAACAACGTCCTGTCGACTCCTCAGTTCTGGGCTCTCCAGCCGACAAGCTACACCCACTCCACTCGGAACGAACGCTGTCATTTCTATTTTACTCTGGTTAGAACAGCTGCTTTATTCTTTTCAGAAGGCACGAAGACTACGTGCAGCTTCAGGCCGAACTCAGCAGCTAGTCAGTTGGATTGTCCAGGAACGATGGGAAGAAGTCCGATGTACTCACTTTTAGCCCTTGTGTTCAAAGTGACGTCCCTCCAATGGGACACCACTATTTGTGATTTATTTGCTCACGTTCTTAATACCTGTGATAGAGCTACTGCACCGTATATGAACAAAATAAGTCTCTGAAATACAGTAATCTGTCGATAAATTTTTCTGTCTGATATATGAGATAATACTTGAGCCGGTGTTTCATTGTACCAGCACCTCAATCTCACACTCATCCATTATTTGGAGCTATTAAAAGGGACACCGGTTTCCCGTGACGTGTATAATTGATGGAGTTCGCATACTTCTGTGTTGATTTACTGATTTCCTTTTCTTTCTTCTGTTTTACCCCCTTCTCTCTTTTCTCCTCAATACTTATGTGAATCATGTTCCTTTCCACTTAATTATTGCAAATAGATTTTAAACCAGAATCTAAAGGGACATAACTAAATACAAACTAACATCTTCCCACGGCACCGAGTCATCGCAGTTATGTTCGGGTTCCTAGATGCTAATCGGTGTTATGATATTTAGTAGAATTTTATCTTCTAGTTTTAGCTAGCACAAGACCATACATCGTTGGGGAAGTTGATTATATTGATCCACTTCATGAATTCTACTTACTGTACCAACGTCTCTGACAAATACTTAAATTATGTAAAGGGACGTAACTAAACTGTGTAGAACTCGTTTTTGTCTTTGTTATAATTTTATGTTGTATAAAGAAAAAGAATGGCAAAAGTATAAAAGGAAAAGTACTCTCTCTTATACTTGTTTCAGTCATTTGACTGTGGCCATGCTGGAGCACCACCTTTAGTCGAGCACATCGACCTCGGGACTTATTCTTTGTAAGCCTAGTACTTATTCTATCGGTCAATTTTGCCGAACTGCTAAGTTACGGGGACGTAAAGACACCAGCATCGGTTGTCAAGCGATGTTGGGGGGACAAACACAGACACACAAACATATACACACACATATATATACATATATACGACGGGCTTCTTTCAGTTTCCGTCTACCAAATCCACTCGCAAGGCTTTGGTCGGCCTGAGGCTATAGTGGAAGACACTTGCCCAAGGTGCCACGCAGTGGGAC
>NC_068996.1:43906934-43908712 GCF_001194135.2 Octopus bimaculoides | reverse complement strand
AAATATGAATTCCAAATGTTTCAGAATGTGGAATATTATAAAATGACTTAAATTAACTTTTAGGATAGGAGGTTGATGTTTAAAATAGATTTAATTTTTTTCCCTTCACAAGATTTGAATTATGTTTCAGAATATAGAATAGTGTAGTAAAAAAAATTCAAAGGAAGAAAAAAAAAAAAATGGTGATGGCTGTTGTGAAGGTACGAGGGGGGAGGGGTGATATTTAAAAAAATTATAGATTAAAATTTATTTTTATAAAAATCTTCTCCCCATCATCATTTTGACGTTTGTGGTACTGGGGCATCACCTTGAAGGGTTTTTGTCAAACATCGACCCCTGCACATTTTTCAAAATGCCTTGTGGAATTTCATCCGTCTTTCACATTTTGTGCTCAATTTATGCCAAGGTCATTTTATGCTTGCATCCTAGGGCCAATGTAATCGTCAAGCCCTTCCACCAAATTTCAGGCCTTGTGCCTACAGAAGAAAGGCTTATCATTAATTTTTCTGTCTTTATGACCTCAGTTCAAATTTCACCTATATTGACTTTGCTTTCATTCTTTTCTGGTTCAATAAAATAAATACCAGTTTAGCATTAGGGTTGATTTAATCAACAAACCCTTCTACCAAATTTCAGGCCTTGTGCTTGCAGTACAAAGGATTATTCTGTCTGTCTTTATGTTCTCAATTCAAATGCTGCTGATGTTGGCATTGCCTTTCATTCTTCTGAAGATCAATAAAATAAATACCAGTTGAGCACAAGGCGTTGATATAATCGATTAGCCCCTTCCTCCCAATATTTCAGGTCTTGTGCCTATAACAAAAATGATTATTAATGTTCATATTCCAAGCCAGAATAATTTGGAAGACTTAGACAAATTTTAGGGGTTAGAGGACTCCCTCAAGCTCCAATATCTGCTTTGGTCCTCCGTTACGCCAGCCTCTTTGCAGAATGCATTGAGTGCTTTTTACATGGTACTGGTGCTAGTGAGGTGACTGTATCTCATGGGTTGAAGATCCCTTTTGATTGAGTGAGGACACAGTTGAGGGGCAGATAGCTTTATACTAAGTGGTGAGAGGTTAAAGCATGAAAGAAGGAGCTGGTCCGTTTTTTTCTTTTCTTTGTAGAGGAAATACGAAGCTATATACTTTATACAAGAGTGGATTAGAATAATTAGGGTGGAAGTGGAAAGAGAAATAAAAATGGTGATGGTGGTGAGGTATCAGACCTGGCCCTATATACACATATATACACACTCGCGTACATACCTTTATACATACATGCATACATGCATGCATACATACATACATACATACATACATACATACATACATACAGACAGACAGATGTACATACATACACACATACATACACACATACATATACCTACATATAGAATCTGCAAGTGCAAGAATAAAACCATGAAAGACTTATCTTAATTTGACATTGTTTCCATTATCTACATTCCAGCAATGGTGCTTTGTATCTTTGTTAGAAACCAGCTCCTTATCCAAAGAAAGAATTTAAATAATTAACTACATAGGTGCAGGAGTGGCTGTGTGGTAAGTAGCTTGCTTACCAACCACATGGTTCCGGGTTCAGTCCCACTGCGTGGCACTTTGGACAAGTGTCTTCTACTATAGTCTCGGGCTGACCAAAGCCTTGTGAGTGGATTTGGTAGACGGAAACTGAAAGAAGCCCGTCGTATATATGTATATGTATATATATATATATATATATATATATATTTATACCTGTGTTTGTGTTTGTCCCCCCCC
>NC_068996.1:43904122-43906924 GCF_001194135.2 Octopus bimaculoides | reverse complement strand
ATATATATATATATATATATATATATATTTATACCTGTGTTTGTGTTTGTCCCCCCCCCACACATCGCTTGACAATTGATGCTGGTGTGTTTACGTCCCCGTAACTTAGCGGTTCAGCAAAAGAGACCTATAGGATGATTATTAGGCTTACAAAGAATAAATACTGGAGTCGATTTGCTTGACTAAAGGCGGTGCTCCAGCATGGCCACAGTCAAATGACTGAAAGAAATAAAAGAGTAAAAATAGTAAAGAGTACATACATTTATGTGGAGGCACGTGGCTTAGTGGTTAGGGTGTTAGCATCATGATGGTAAGATTGTAGTTTCGATTCCTGGACCGGGCAACGCGTTGTGTTCTTGAGCAAAACACTTCATTTCACATTGCTCCAGTCCACTCAGCTGGCAAAAATGAGTAACGCTGCGATGGACTGGTGTCCCGTCCAGCTGGGGAACATATATGCCATTGAAACTGGGAAACCGGGCCCAAGAGCCTGGCTAGGCTTTAAAAAGGCACATTTATTTTTATTACATACATATATATACATGATGATTACTCCATCTTCACTGAATACCTTGTGCTTCCTCATTGCCAATAGCATTTCTGACATTCCATCTATGACCTCTCAGATGACTGTTCATTTCTGCAGCAGATCTGCATGGTTTAAAGCTTAGGAGACAGTTGAAAGTTGTATCTTTGACTGGATTGATCAGCACCCTTTTCATAAGATATTATCTTTGTGAACCACCATTTGTCTCTTCATTCCCAAAGCCAACTTGCAAGGCCTTCACATGTCAAACCACTCAGTTTTCGAGGAAGGACATTGAATATAGTTCATCCATCATGGGAACTTCAGATGATTGACATATGTAACTTAGGAAAGGAAGGAGTGTACGGCCTCAAGTTTCACACTTCGAACACTTTATGTTCTCACTGAGGTTCTGGTAACAGCCCCCTCTAAAGCCATACACAGATACATACATAAATACATACATACATGCATACATACATACATGTGTATGCACATACATACACACATACATACATATGTACCCTTTTACATACATAAAAGTACCCTTGATGTGTCAGGTGACGTGATATACTTGAGGAAAACCCATTGAGTCAAGTAAAACCAAAATTGTAGCTGTGTCCAGTGCCTCCTGACTGGCTCCCATGCCAGTAAAAAGCACTATCCATACATGGACAAAGCTAGTGCTCCCTGACTGGCTCACGTATATATATATATATATATATATATATGTGTGTGTGTGTGTGTGTATATTATCATGATCGTTGTCGTTTAACGCCTGCTTTCCATGCTAGTATGGGTTGGATGATTTGACTGAGGACTGGCGAACTGGATGGCTACACCAGACTCCAATCTGATTTGGCAGAGTTTCTACAGCTGGATGCTTTTCCTAACGCCAACCACTCTGAGAGTGTAGTGGTCGCTTTTGTGTGCCACCGGCATGAGGTTCAGTCAGGCGGTACGGGCAACGGCCATGCTCAAATGGTGTTTTTTTACGTGCCACTTGCACAGGAGCCAGTCCACTGGTACTGGCAACGACCTTGCTTGAATGTTTTTTCACATGCGACTGGCACAAGTGCCAGTGAGGTGACGCTGGTAACGATCATGCTCAAGTGGTGCTATTTACATGCCACTGGCATGGAAGCTAGACAGCTGCTCTGGCAATGATCACGCCATGATCATATATATATATATATATATATATATATATATACGCATAATGTATGTACATATTTGCATGCATACATACATATGTACATATGCACATACCTACATACCGACATATATATATATATATATATATATATGCATAAGCTTGTACATATATAAATATTTGCATGCATACATATACAAAACATACATACATGCATACATGTATGTACTTCCACAAAGATGCACATGATTGAAAACCAGCTACAGAAAAGAAATACATACATGAATACAGACAGACAGACATATATATATATATATATATATATATATATGCATAAATTTATACATATACACACATACAAAACACACATACCTGCATACATACATACATACATACATACATACATACACACACACAAACACACACATAAACATAATTAAAAAGCAACAACAGAAAAAGTAATAAAGTTCGAAAAGTTTTAATTTATTAATTCTAACGATTTTTCACATTTATCCAATGCACCTTCCAAAAAAAAAAAAAAAAAAGGAAAAAACATTTTTTTCCAGCCCAACCAAAGAAGCATACAAGTTGAAATTTAATGTTGAACATCTAGATTTTATTTCCAAAAATCTGTTTATATATATATATATATATAAGGAGTTGAATGTCTGAATATGTCAGATACATGTAGCTAATACTGTAGTTGAATGTCTAAATATTAGCATTTGTTGATCTCTGTTTACAATTCATATCAATTTAATTTTTCTATCAAAATACAATGGTGTGTTGGTATTTAGTGAAGTGAGTGTGATTCTTGTGTGTTGTAAACAGATGCATATGCATATAATTGTGTGCATTTCATTTGTGTGTGTGTGTTACAAATTTTACATATGTGTGAATGAGATTGCATGTGTTTTGTAGCGTTCATTTGTGTGTATGTGTGTGCATATATGTGTATTTGTGTGCGTGTGTGCGTGTGTGTGTGTATATATATACATGCACACATATATTACATATATATATATGCACACATATATATTATGTACATACATATACAAATATATATATATATATATATATATATATATATATATATATATATATATATATATATATATATATA
>NC_068996.1:43903175-43903888 GCF_001194135.2 Octopus bimaculoides | reverse complement strand
GTGCATGTAGGTATATATGCATGTATGTATATGTATATCTGTGAATATATACATACACACACATGTATGTGTATATATACATGTATATATATATATATACATATATATATATATACAAACATACGTAGCTTTACATATATACCTATATAAACTGAGATGTACACCTCTCTTCCATTGTGTAAATATATGTCTATACATGTGTGTTTGCTTGTGTATGTATGTATACATTTATAATCCTGTTGAGTAATTGTGTGGGAAGAAGCTTGCTTCCCAACCACATTGTTCTGGGTTTAGACCCACTGCGTGGCACCTTAGCCATGTTTTACTTATAGCCTCAGGCTGACCAAAGCCTTTCAGTGTATTTGGTAGATGGAAACTGAAAGAAGCCCATCGTATATGTGTGTGTGTGTATGTTTATTTGTGTGTGTGCTTGTCCTCCCCCCGTTGCTTGACAACCAATGTTGGTGTGTTTACGTCCCCTGTAACTTAGCAGTTCGGCAAAAGAGACCGATAGCATAAGTACTAGGCTTACAAAGAATAAGTCCTGGGGTTGATTTCTTTGACTAAAGGCTGTGCTCCAGCATGGCTGCAGTCAAATGACTTAAACAGGTAAAAGAGTATATTTAAAGGTTTCCAACCATTAGCATCATGGTTGACTGCATTCAAGAGGGAATTGAGAAATGACACTGCTCCTCCTCCTCCTCCTCCTCCTC
>NC_068996.1:43901147-43902964 GCF_001194135.2 Octopus bimaculoides | reverse complement strand
AGAGAGAGAGAGAGAGAGAGAGAGAGAGAGAGAGAGAGAGAGAGAGAAAATGTATGACAAAGACAGAGTCAAATTTACCTACCCGGCGTTACATTTGTGCAGGTAGAAAGGGCTGTGGAAGAGAGACACTATGATTATGAAGAGCCAGAGTATACTTTCATAGTAACATGTCCAAGAAAGTGCAGTGACAAATGAATCAGGAAGGGTAGATAGGGTGGATGATTATGTATAAAGTGTGAAAGATTCAAATGGCACAGTATTCACCTGAATAGTGCTTGATGTTGTTGTATAGGTCGAGTGAATCAGATAAAAGTGTGAAAAGCCTGACTCAGTATTCCAAACATTAACCATGGCTGGTTCTAAACTCATAGATAAGCACAGCCAACCATGAGGTTGATTGCATGAAATGCTTGGTAGAATTCTACAATGCTTCTTAATTGAGTCAAGGACGTGGATAAACAGCACTAACATACTAGGGTGCTTTGAGTATTTCTACATACTTTTTGTATTACCAGAATAAAAAAAAACTATACATACATGTGTGTGCATGTCTGTGTGTATATGTGAATATACATATACATATGTATATAAGCATTTACTTTTCATACACACAAACATACATGTACATAGCAGCACGTACAATGTCTAAATATATTAGAAAATGAATATTTGTGTAAAAATATGTGTATATACATTCATATATATATATATATATATATATATATATACACACACACATGCACACACGTATATATTATATATGTATATATATGTTATAATGAAATATATATATATATACATATACACACACACAAATATTCATTTATTTATATGTACATAGATATTTGTATGTATATATCTAAATTTATCGATCTATCTTTATATCTGTCCATATTTTATATATATATGCATGTGTATGTTTATAAATATGTATATATGCGCGTGTACCCATATATGCATGTATGTATACATATAGATGTAGGTATGTACATATATGTATGGATATATATATATATATATATATATATATATATATATATATATATATATATATATACACACACTCACATATATATGAATGTTGATGTATGTATGTTTAAAATTGAGTGTGTGTCTTGGTGTGCTTGGGTGTATAAATATTATGTACATGTTTATAAGGTAAGGAGTTGTAATTTAAAAAAAAAAATTAAGATTCAACCAAACCTCCTTTACTACCCTGCCTAACAAAAACATAGGAAATCAAGAGAAAATTCAGTTTGGTTGTTTTCTTGGTCGGGGATACAGTGAACCACAGCGTTATGGTGGGTGCTGCTATCAAGACATGTAAGACAAAAACTTCTGCAAGTGGAGTATTTTGATATGACAAGAGAAAAAAAAAACAAAAAAACAGAACAATTACAGGAACAATAGTGGAGAAAGAAAAAACATAGGAAATACAAAAAAAAAATAATAAAAGGATAACTTTGAAATTACTAATATGCGCCTCTGCATTGATATCAAAGTTGTGAATGGAATCACACACAGACACACATACACACAGAGTAGCACACATTCATACACAGTAGTGCAGAGGCAAGCACACAACACGTACATATATAATTTTATATGCACATATACATATATGAATATATGCGTATGTATAAATATATATATACACACACACGCACATATATATCTGTACACACACACACACACACACACACACACACACACATATACACATAATATAAATGCATACTTACACACATATATGTATGTATATAACAGTGGAGCCAACCACTGCCATATATATATATATATATATATATATATATATA
>NC_068996.1:43895249-43896137 GCF_001194135.2 Octopus bimaculoides | reverse complement strand
ATATATATATATATATATACTTTTCTATATATTTGAAGAGTATATTCCTGGTTATGGCACAGAAAATTACCATTAGTTTCACACCTCACCTGCTGTTGTGCTAGGCAATACAAATGACTCGCCAGACATGTTAGTCAGAAGCACATAACCTCTTAAATGCTGGAGGTAAATCTGCAGTCTTGTTCAGCTTAGTGATACACTTCAAGTTTTGTTCAATAACATTTTGACTCCTATTCATCTCTTCATTACCCAACATCCTCTGTTACCCACTTCAAAATCATACATGAATTTATCTCTTTCTTGCTCTCAGTTGCTCTCTATCTCTCTCTCTCTCTCTCTCTCTCTCTCTTTCCCTCATTTATTTATTTTCTATGCTTCTGTTACGATATCACATTCCTCCTCCCTATTGTAGAGGTCTAAATTCATCTGTTTAACTTCTTTTCTCTTAATCACTTTTCCTCTCATTCTTTCTTCCATCCCTCTATATTTCACTGTCTGTTTCACTTAGTGGTTGGCTAAAAACTCTCTCTCTCTCTCTCTCTCTCTCACGGCCTCTCTCTGTTGTCTGTCAATTTCTCATCTATATTTCTATATAAGCCACCTCCTTTTATAATACTTTATTTCTCTTCCTTCTCACACAACTTGGTTACTGCTTTCACATTCCTACAATATGACAAAAAGAGGAAAACGAGCAAGAAAAAAAAAAATGACACATCTTAACATTTTATGTTATATAACTTCACACACACACACACACACGCACACATTTTAGTGTAAATATACATAAATACACTGATACATACATACTCACATACATATATGTATGTGTATAAGTGTAATGTGTCTGTTTATCTATCTGTCTATCTATATGCACACACATATCCATCC
>NC_068996.1:43881159-43893390 GCF_001194135.2 Octopus bimaculoides | reverse complement strand
TATTCATTTGACAAATAAGTGTTAATAATTTGAAATATCAAACTGAAAACAAAGCAAAAAAACTGCAAAATAATTAAAAAAAAATGAAGAAAATATTAGCATATTGAATTAAAAATACTATCAGTCATTCATTAACATAAACATAGATTCCCTTTTATATCGTTTAGTATGGGACAAAATAATGCAACACATAGAAATTATTATTATGATTATAATAATAATAATAATAATAATTATTATTATTATTATCATTATTATCACCATCATCATCATTATTGCATATCTCTGTAAAAAGATAATAAAAGAGGAAAATAATTTGGAAATACCTTCAAGAATCTAAGAGTTGATTAAATGAAGTGTTTGTCAAGTGCTGGGCTGAATGACATTGACAAAACCCTACAACTATCCAAAATCAACCAAGGGATGCCTACCTTGACTACTAAGAATAAGTATCTATTCTTTACTACATTCTTCAGCATTCAGGAATATGCTGAGCTATATGTACCAATGTCACTCACTGTTCAGCAAATTTATTGGAAGGGAATAAATCCATCTTTACCTTCACCTTTCTCTCCCAATAGAACTTTGAAGAAATCAATAAGGATTTGGCAAAAGAAGGAAAAAAAAAATATCTGTTTACAGTCCTTTCAATGTTGTCTATCATACAATCTATTTCACCATGGCTACCAGGCAGAAGAAAACTGTCTTTCTTCCCAGCCAAATGTACCAAAATGATTCCCAAAATAGAAATGTCTGACAGATCCATCCTATACTTTACAACAGTTGTTTGACATAACATTCCAAGTCAGTAATACTCGGACACTGAAAGTATGTTATAATAGCTTTGTCTTCCTACAAACACTGCAGACAGACCTTGTTGATGGCACTGTCATGCCTGTAGTGTTTATCCTGTTAAACCAGGGATTTTTGGAAGTTATCCAAGGTCCCTAGTCTGGAAGTTCCTTGGAACATCCTGTTCAGCTCATTCTTGTTTGACACCTAGAATCTCCTCGAGAAACATCATCACTTGTTGATGCTATGGATGTCTGATAATATGTTAAGCACAGAACCTTGGTTTTCTTTTGACTCAGGATTCTACCTTCATCAAAGAGATGACTGCAAGGAAAATAATGATGTTGATGATGATTATGATGACAAAGATAATGATAATGAGATATTAATGGTGAGGATAATGATTATGGGAAGAAGAAGAAGAAGAAGAAGGAGGATGAGGGGGAGGAGGAGGAAGAGAAGAAGAAGAAGAAGAAGAAGAAGAAGAAGAAGAAGAAGAAGAAGAAGAAGAAGAAGAAGAAAAAGAAGAAAAAGAAGAAGAAGAAGAAGACATGACAACCTAGTGAGAGTAATCGACTGAGAGTGATGTAGAAAGCTAGGATTTGAGCATACTGATAAATGGTATGAACATGAACCTAGTAAAGGAACTTTGGCAAGGGTCCAAACATCTGCAGGGGATGATGTGTGAACTCATTTGGCTGGTTATTAACATTGGAAGGGTAAAAGTTAAAGGTGGTCTTGACAGGGTTTGAACTCAGAACATAAAATGACAATTAAAGACTTGAAATCCTCAAGCAAGTCATGTTAAATTAATGTTAAGGAAATGCATTCATTTCGAAGGGCCCCTCAGAAGCACTTTATCAATTTCTTTTGGACCTTTTTCCCTTCTGTGAGTACTAGTTTTTATCTATTGAGTTTCCTGGCAATTCCCCAGAATCTTGTACAATGTGCAACCTGCTCCATCTTGTCACAGGCCCTGATGTCTTGTAGTAGAACCAGTAGCAGTAATATATATATATATGCTTAATTCTGGATTGAAAAATGTATTCTAATAAGAAATTATGTAGGCTTTAGAACAATGGTTTAGGACTCATGTCTGAGGAATAACCTCATCTCACCAGTTTTGGAGGTCTTAAAAATGTTCATCAATATTGACCTTTCAACTTCTGATAAAACCATAACAATAAAAAAAAATTAAAAAAAGAGGAGGAGGGGAGGAATTTATGCATCTTTTATATTAATTAATTGAAAAGTACACATGAAATGTTCTAGAATCAGGACCCTCACAAGAGAAATTTTTTACTATTTTACCCAAGGATCACAGCATAGACACCATCAATAATGAGAAAGATAAGATGGGTATTAAAACAATTTGAGATGCTGTTTTGTAGTGCATAAAACTTTAGCCATTGTTTAACCCTTTCGTTATCAACCTGGCTGAAACCGGCTCTGGCTCTGAGTACAAATATCTTGTTTTCATAAGTTCTTAATTAAAATTCTTTGTTAAATTTAAGATCAATTGAAAGAAACACAGAGCATCTCAACAGAAATATGGTAACAAAAGGGTTAAAATATATAATACAGAAACAATTCTTAACCCTTTTGATACCAACCCAACTGAAACCACCTCTGGCTCTGTAGTACAAATGTCTTGTTTTCAAAAGTTCTGAATTAAAATCTTCCACCAAACCTTAGTCACAATTTATGTTCCTAACACTAGCTGAATGATAACTAAGTTATTTTATTAAATTCTCTGTTATATTTAAAATTAATTGAAAGAAACACAGAGCATCTCAACAGAAATATGGTAACAAAAGGGCTAAAATATATAATAGAGAAACAATTCTTAACCCTTTCATTACCAATCTGGCTGAAACTGCCTCTACTTCTATAATACAAATGTCTTGTTTTCAAAAGTTCTGAATTAAAATCTTCCACCAAACCTTAGTCACAATTTATGTTCCTAACACTAGCTGAATGATGACTAAGTTATTTACTAAATTCTTTGTTATATTTAAAGTAATTGAAAGAAACAGAGAGCATCTCAAAATAAATACGGTAACAAAAGGGTTAACATTCATGGACTTTTGGTAGAAGAAGAAAAAGAAGTATACTTGGCTTTTGTTGGTGCATAGTTTGGTAATTACTGATGGCAAGCTTGTTTGAACAAACAGAAGTCTAATACAATAAACCTTTTGTAACCCTATTATAACGAAATACAGTCTATATGTGTTTCTATTGTTTTCAGAAATAACGAAGAACTCAGAAGAATTTAATAAAATAACAACTTTGTTATTAATGATCTGGTGTTTTGAATATAACAGAAGATTCTTACATAAAACTATAAAGGAAACTGCTGAGTTTAAATATGGCCTTTTTAAAACAAGTGGATATACACATGCACACGTGACTATATACAGCCTTTAGCAGGTTAGTAGAGAGCCAGATTTGAAGATGTTATCATCATAAGCTTTACAAAATTGGGTTATTTTGGACATTAAAAAAAGTTACTAATGATTATAATTTATTAATGATACAAAAATAATTGGTTTCTGTTTCATATTGGTAATTACTTTTGTTTGTTAGCTCAGTGTGAATTTGAAATTGCTAAACTACAGTCGTGATAAAATAAATAAATATGAACGAAACACTGCATAGAAGAAACACAAAGAACTATAGAAAGAAGCTGTCAGAACATCAAAGAATACTTTACAATAATGCTCAAAATTTTCAATAATTTCTCATGGCAGCTAAGAATATTATGTATTTAATACAAACTTGTTTCCAGTTCAAATATGCAGAAGATATATTTGAACCTGTATGAAAGCCATTTCTGTATTTTGTCACGGAGAAAATTTCTCATTGTAGGCGAATAAGGGTAAATGCACCAAGTCAGCTCACAGCATTCCTGAATCAAACTGTTGGATGTATGTATTTCAGAGTGATTATCTCCTCTTCTGTGACAGAAACCAGAATGGCAGATGTTGTCTTGACTTTTCTCCTAAATTTATTCTTGTAAACGTAAAGATAAATAAACTAATCTATTTGAATGCTAGCATTTATATTGGCTTGTAGAGTTAACACGATAATTTTACCCCCCAATTGCTTCAGTATGTAAGTAGTTGAATATCTCACAAACATGTGTAATCTTAATGTAATTCTTAATCATTAGAGTCAACATGACACAATATGTAACAAAGCTGCCACTTTGAATTGACATATGTTGTTCTTCTGACAGGATTCCACAGTTTCTATCAACACACTTTCATTTGTAAGGCTAGAGTCAACTTGAGGCTATCACTTGCACAAGATACTACTTGGTGGGATTGAACTCAGATCTGATGATTGAAAAGTGAACTTCTTAACCACTCAGCCATGTACCCAGAAAGGCATGGCTATACTTGTACCCATACGCACGTGCATTTCACATGTACACACTCATTCATGCATGCGCTCTCACACACATACACATTAACATTATAGCTGCAACTTTCTTTAAAAATTATTAAACCTGTTTTTCCATGTTTGCATACATTAAAAGAGTTCCTGCATATTTGCTTATGGTTGTGAAAGAAGGAGAGCCTATGTTTTCTTTTCTTTTTTGAAGATCATACACATAATATATCAGAAATGAAAGAGAATTGCTGCAGGTTATTGAATACTATTGTGAAGATGCAACAAACCAGAAACGTAACTCTCTAAATTAATACAGAATATTATTAAAGTGTATCAGAGATGAATATTCGTGTCTAACAGACCAATGTATAGGGCTTTTTCTTCAGAATGAAGCTGTAAACATTCACAGATCAACAAAATTGGGATTATAATATAGTTTTGATGTAATGAGTTTGAAAGGAAACAAATTCATATGTTTATAAAACAGGAAAACGGGGGAAAATTGATGATGTTTTTGTGGAAAATAAAAATATTAAGAACAGTATTTGGAAAATATTGTCCTGAAGTTAACAACTGACTGTATTTTCTTGCGGTGAAATATGCAAGACAACTTCTGCAATGGAAAAGAAAATCATTATATATATATATATATATATATATATATATATACAAAGCCTTCTGTTGTAGGTTTATAAAATGTGTTTGTTAAGGAAATATGATAAATGTATAAAAACGTCTATGATTTTCAAAAAGTTTGGCAAATACTGAGAAGATGAGGAGGATTAATTAGGAAAATACTTATAGAATAATTTATGAAAGAGAAAGAAAGAAAAACTGGGGAAAATAATTAAATAGATGGATTGTAGAGATAGTCAGTGGTAACTTATCTTGTTCGAAAAATGTGAAAACAGACTGGCAAAAATTATACCATTCTCTTTCAAGTTCTGCTTTTTCAAAGTGGAGACTTTATTTTTTTGTTAGTAGACCTAGAGAAAGGGGGCAATAACCATAACCATTGCAGGCTCTTTGAGGTCAGTTAAATAAACATGGTTAAAGGACCTTTTGAATAGTTGTAAGCTGATGGTGTCACTACAATGGTCATGCGCTGTGTTTCGTGTATCTCATGTGGATGATAACATGAGTGATAAAAGGAGGAAGGATGAGTGAATCAGGAGAGCTTGAGTAGAGGTGATATGGGACCTATCAGCTTCAAATAACAGAAGCCATTCACATGGTAGAAAGAGAGAGAGAGAGAGAGAGAGAGAGAGAGAGAGATGGAAGCATGTCTGTAGAGCACGGACTAGAATGTGAAAATTTAATAGTGTTGGTAGCAGTATAAAGGTGCATAGCTCAGTGATTTGAGGTAGTGAGTTTGATTCCTGGACCAGGCGGCGTATTGTGTTCTTGAGCAAGACACTTTATTTCATGTTGCTCCAGTTCACTCATCTGTAGAAATGAGTTGCAATGTCACTGGTGCCAAACTGTATCGGCTCCTTTGCCTTTCCCTTGGATAACACCAGTGGTATGGAGAGGGGAGACTGGTATACGAAAGTGACTGCTGGTCTTCCATAAACAACCTTGCCCAAACTTGTGCCTTGGAGGGAAACTTTCTAGGGGCAATCCCATGGTCACTCATGACCGAAGGGGGTCTTTTTTTTTAAAGTGTCTAATTATAATCAAATATCTAAAGAACATCATAAGAAAAAAATAGCACAAATAGGGCAAAGAAACCGTTTACCTTATTGCTTCAATCATAATAAAATCTGAATACATCAAGAAGCTCTAAAGAATTTGGTAACTATGTTTATTAAACCAGTGTTACAAAATTAGCACAGAAAAGCAGACAATACAAGAGAGTCTGATAACTGTAGTATCACAATGATATTTGTCATTTTAGCTCATTCATTTCTTATATCAGTAGAAATAAAATATATTACCTATTTGTAACAGAGGGCATATTGATGACTGCATCAGTCCTAGTATTTGATTAGTATTGATTTTTGCAACATCAAAGGAATTAAAGAGAAAGTCAGGCCAGGTGAGACTAGAACTCATAAAGTAGAGGACAAAAGCTAAATGAGGTTAAGTCATTTAGATAAATAATTATATTCCAGAGTATAAGATATATAATCTATATGAGACTTTGGAGGTGTACTTCTCAGTTAAATGGTTTGATCTGTGACTGTTGAAACTAAAACAATTGCCACACAGAAGACAGATATTCCTGGTAACACGGTGTCAACCAGACTATTAGATGTTGTTATACATCGCTAGTCACAATGCATTTCCCATTGTTTTAGTTTTTGAATGATGCCACCCTGCTCGCTAGGCAAGTAGACCAATATTCTCCTTGGTTGATGGCTATTCAATCACAGAGTTATGCATTTATGGCTGAGTGAACTGGAGCAATGTGAAATGAAGTGTTTTGCTCAAGAACACAAATGTGCCATGCTGTTCAGTCCAAGAATTGAACCCATGGTCTAGCATTTGTGAGGGCAATACTTAACCTCTAGGTCACACACCTTCACAGAAAACACAAATTAGCCCTTCAAAAGCACATAAAAACTGTAAACTTCACTTAAACATATTTGAGGTCACTAACATAATTCCATTGAAATTTTCATTGCATCAATTGCAACAAAAATTTCGCCACCAAATGATAAATGTTTAAATAAAGTTAACAGCCTAGATCTTTCAAAACTGCTGTACTCAGTCTGTCTTACCTTTTTCAAGATTTGAGAGGGATTTGGTCATTATTTCTAGCAGGTTGAATGAGAGCTCATGTGGGGGTTCATTCGTTGTCTCATATCTTTACTGATAAGTAAACATTAAAAGGTTGATGTAATTTCTACTGCTCCATTGCAATTTTTAAGTATATATATGTGTGTGTGTGTGTGTGTGTGTGTGTGTTCATATGTTGACTGATTGGGAAGGCAAACACACATAAGGAAGAGATACATAAATAGATGGATAGATAGATAGATAGATAGATAGATAGGTAGATAGACAGTCAAGTAGATAGATAGATAGACTGATTGATATATATATATAGAGAGAGAGAGAGAGAGATGTGGTGAAAAGTGGTGGAATCTGATCTCAGAATACCAAATACTGCAAAAAAGGAATGGTGAAGGACTGTAGCAAGTGTGAAACACTGTGCTAGGGAAGACCCAATCAATTCAGGGAAATATGGAGAAATGGATGTAAAGTAATGATGATGATGGTAATACAACAACAACAACAACAACAGCAACAACAACAACAGCAACAACAACAATAATAAAGATAATAATAATAATAATAATAATAATAATAATAATAATAATAACGGTTTCAAATTTTGGCACAAGGCCAGCAATTTCGGTTGAGGGGCTAAATCGATTACATTGACCCCCAGTGCTTCACTGGTACTTATGTGAACGACCCTGAAAGGGTGAAAGGCAAAGTTGACCTTAACGGAATTTGAACTCAGAACACAAGGATGGACGAAATATTGCTAAGCATTTTGCCTGGTGTGCTAACGATTCTACCAGCTCTGTGACTTAATAATAATAATAATAATAATAATAATAATAATAATAATATTAATGATAACAATCTTTTCTACTAAAGGCATAAAGCCTAAAATTTGGGAGAGGGGACTAACAGTTACACTGATTGCAATACATAAGTGATACTAGATTTATTGACCCTGAAAGGATGAAAGGCAAAGTCAACCTCAGCAGAATTTGAACTCAGAATGTCAAGGTGGACGAAATGCTGCTAAGCATTCGCCCGGCGTGCTAACGATTCTGCCAGCTCACTGCTTTAATAATAATAATAATAATGATGATGATTGTTTCAAATTTTGGCAGAAAGTCAGTAAAATTTTAAAAGAATGGCGTTAGTCTATTAGATCATTCTAGTCAGGGCAAAGTTGACCTCAAGGTACCGGCAGCTCAGGCAGTCACCTGGGGTGCCATGTGCTAGGGGGTGCCAAGAAAGGTGTGACAAACACAAGAAAATTTCAATGACTGCCAGCTTGTTCAGCTTGCCCGAGGTACCAGCAACCCTAGGGCAGCCCTGATCCTAGTCATAAATTAGTACTTTCTTTAATCAAAGATGGAGAGATGAAAGGTAAAGCTGACTTTCATGAGATTTGAACTCAGAAACAAAATACCAAAAAGGCTTAGTAGTAGTAGTAGTGGTGGTGGTGGTGTCTATGTATGTACATATGTATGTATGTTTGTTGTTATTCAGTTTTATTTCAAGATTTCTTGCCAACAGAGAAAGAGCTGGTTTCTAACCTAGATCCAAGGCTCCTTCATTGGAATTTCAACCTCAACAGCAGGGTATTTTTGTTTTTGTGTATGTATGTATGTATGTATGTATGTATGTATGTATGTATGTATGTATGTATGCATGTATGCATGCATGTAAATATATTGGTATGTATGTGTATGTATGTATGTATGCATGTGTGTGTGTTTATGCATGTATGTGTGTACGTATGTGTATGTATGTAAGTGTGTGTGTCTATGTATGCATGTGTGTATGCATGCATGTTTCCATGTATGTATGTATGTATGTATGTATATGTGTATGTATGCATGTGTGTGCCCATATGTATGTAATGTATGTATGTGTATATAAGTGTACATGTATGTGTGTGTGTGTGTATTCATACATGATGGCATGTGCTTTAGTGGTTAGTATATTCGGCTCACAATCATAAGGTCATAAGTTCAGTTCCCATCAGTGCATTGAGTCCTTGAGCAAGACACTTTATTACACATTGCTCCAGTCCACTCAGCTGGTAAAAATGAGTAGTACCAATTGGTCAATGGGCCAGCCTTGTCACATTTGGTGCATCACTTTGTTGGAATCTATTTGAGAATTATATTACGAGTTTGAGTGTCTGTGGAATACTCACTCACTTGTGTGCTAATTTCACAAGCAGGCTGTTCTGCTGACTGAACCAAGTGGAGCACGAATTGCTGCAACTGAGGGAGTGCCTTGTCAGCCATGTATACATACATATATATATATAGGGAGAATTCACAAAACAACAAAAGACAAAGTCAGGTCGTGTAGACAACAAACAGATGTATTAGTATAATGCTCAGGAATTGAGAAAGTCTTTAATGTTTCGAGCCTATGCTCTTCCACAGAAAAGAACACAGAAAGAAACAAGGAGAGAAAAAAATATAAGTGTAGTGGTCAGCAATCTATCATGGCAAATGCTGGACAGAAGGGTCTCACAGGAGAGTTAAGAAGAAGGGGAGATAACAAAGAAGTAGTATGCATACATATATGTATACATACACATGGAAAAAGTGCCTTGTAAATGATGAGGATGATTTGTGTATGCATGTGTGTGTGCATATATATATATGTATGTATAAGTAAATGTGGGGATAAATAAATTAGATCAATATATACAGTATATCAAATACATGAAATACAAAATATGCATATATGTATTCATATAAAAAGGGTCAGCTTACATGGAGTACAAATGATATAAAACATAACAGGGGTATTATGATGATGATGATGATTATGATTATGATGATATATGTATGTGTGTGTGTGTATATATATGTGTGTGTGTGTATGAATATATGTATATTTATATATGTACATTATATATATGTATATATATATATATATATATATAATGTACATATATATATATAAATGTAAACACACACACATGCATGCAAGTAAGCATGTAAGTGTAGAACAAAGATGAAAAAATTAGTACTTGTATGCCAAAGGCAGAGTAAAATATGTATATATATGCATACATATACATGCAATTATGCTTGTTTGTGTGTGTGTGTGTGTGTGTGTGCATGTGTAAACAGTGTTTAGAACTCTACCAGAAGAATGCATGATATTTCGACACAATTGATGATGGTGATGTTGCTACTCACACAGACAAATATCACAAATATGATATTCATGAAATACAAACTTATTAATTATTAGTTGAAAGAACTACACTAATGGTAGAAGCATGGAAAGTTGAATGCTACTAGTTAATCACCTTGGATACTAAGACATCAAAATTATTATATTCTGCTACCAATTATTGTCTGCTATTTTAGAGCAAGATACATAATTCTATATTCATTTATTCATTCATTCATTCATTCATTTTACTTCTGTTTTTTCTATACTTGCATGGGTTAGATAAATATGCTATTTATTGAAGCATTGTTTTACAGCTATCCCTAATCCTTACCTGTTTTGTAAGTGAAGGACTTATTGTTTGGCACAGCTGTTGCAACTTCTGTTTTCAGAGCAGCACTAGTAGAATCTCTGAAGATAGCCGTAGCAGGAGCAAACAAAATTGTTTATTCTCCTTTACTGTCAACACTTTTGGCAAATGGTGACTAACAAACTAATAATTTCCCAGTCAGAAGTAGAGCAACTGTACAGCTATGTAGAGATGAAATCTGGAGAAAGGTCGGAAAACAGCGAAAGTGGTGAAAAGAGAAAAGAGCAGTAAAAAATGAAGACAAAAGAATGAATCCAGACTATAGAAGAGCCTACCATCATTTTGTGCTGCCTGAAATTCATGGCTCACCAAACCACAAAAAGAGAGTCTAATGGACCCTTTAAATGATCTAAAGGAATTCAAAAGGTCTGCTGTGCTGATTTAAGGTATCAAATAGGATACCTTAAATAACAAGGCTTTTAGTAGAATAAGCTTACCAATAGCCTATAAACATCTTATATTTAACAGTCAAAAGGATGTGGCACTCTTCTCATAATGACTAACACAAAAGATGTCTAAGGGTATATTCAGAAGTGTCATATTGTAGTACACAGAGCAGAAGGTGGGCAGAATCATGAAGTACTCTGATCCTACATAGGTGGAATATTGCAAACTGGACACAGGTATTGATATAGTCATGACTGTGAACATATGTGAGATTAGTAAGCACTGGTCAGTCAAAGTTGATGTGCTCAATTGTTTCATTATATTGGTTGCATAGTCTGCACTTGATGTTTGTATAAATTTTTGCTATTTTAGTTTTACGATTATTTGTGGCTAGGCAGTTGTCTTGTGCAGCAAGCATCAAGCCATCTCTTTCTGCTTTTAGACAAGAATTTTCCTGAGTCATTAGTTTTCCCTTTGGCATACTTCTTCTATGTTGAGTCTTCAAAAGTATTGGCTATGGAATGGTTTTAATCTCAGTTTTTTGCTTTGGGATATTTTGGAATTACATTTTGTATTTATAAACATTCTTATGTTTTTTTTTTCTTATCTAAGCCTTTCCTTCTTTCCAGTTTAAACTAATATATGTATGTATATATGTATGTATGTATGACAGGCTTATTTCAGTTTCTCTCTACAAAATCCACTCACAAAGCTTTGTTCAGCCTGAGGCTACAGTAGTAGACATTTCTCCAAGATGCTGTACAATGGCACCGAACTCAAAACCATTTGGTTGGGAAGCAAGGAAGCTCCTTAATCACATGCCCACACCTGTTCAGCTTTCTACATACATACATCATTGTCATCATTATTTGATGTCCTTTCTTCCATGCTGACATGGGTTGGTTGGTTTGACAAACTGATGAGCCGGGGTTTAGCATGGCTTCTACTCCTGGATGCCCTTGCTAACACCAACCATTTAACAGAGTGTACTGGAGTAACTTCTTTTCTTTCATGGGACCAGCACCAAGTATCTGCAAGACAGGACCTCTCAACTAAGTAGAGTATGATATTGAGGAATATGAAAGTATGAGAGATAGGGGTAGAAGCAGGTGTTATGTTGAAGGTTAATACCTGGCTTCCCCATGTGGAGAGAGAGAGAGAGAGAGAAAGGAAGAGAGAGAGAGAGAAAGGAAGAGAGAGAAAGAGAGAGAGAGAGAGAAAGGAAGAGAGAGAGAGAGAAAGAGAGAGAGAGAGAGAAAGGAAGAGAGAGAGAGAAAGAGAGAGATGTGAGATCAAGATATAATGATATTTCTATCATTGGATTCCACCTTTGCTCTTAGCCTGCTTCTTTGTTAATATGCTTCTCAATTTTGTCTATCTTTACGTTCTGA
>NC_068996.1:43870802-43875991 GCF_001194135.2 Octopus bimaculoides | reverse complement strand
TACATACCATTCTTTATCGCCGTGTGGAATGCACTGCTGGAACTATTTTCCCCCAAAAAAGAATTATTTCATGTTCACGTTCTCTCAAAAGATTATAAAATTCTTACGACATCAGCAATGTATATATATATATATATATTTATATATATATATATATATATATTTATATATATATATATATATATATGCTGATTGAAGATTCAAGTATTAGCTGATTAGTTATTTCATGTTATTATATCACGTATTGGGAAATATTGTTTTATATAAAATGTATTATATACACAAGTCCATTGCAAAGGCTTCAGGATTAAAAAATAATATAGAATCGGCTTTAGCACCACCTTTCAACAGACTGGCTTAACTTTTTTGGGTGTGATTTTTTCTTTTTTCTCTTAGGACATGGTGGCAAGGTTAGGGTATTCTGGCTAACTTCTTGATTTTCTTTTTTGTTTTGCTTTTTATTTTCTTTGCTTGGCACAGTTTAATTAAATTTGTTGCATCTGTTGATTCTTTGCACTTCTAACAAGTCACAGCAATTCTGCAATAATAATAATGGTGATGATAATAATAATAATGATGATGATGATAATAATAATAATAACAATAATAATGATAATAATAAAAAAAAAAAAAATAATCATGATAATAATAATAATAATAATAATAATAATAATAATAATAATAATAATAATATTAGTGATTTCATTAATTTGCCATAAGGGTGAAGGATGAGGGGGGCAATACAAAGATAGACATAAAGTGTCAGGGTTTACTTATAATGAAATTATAAAAAGAACGAAAGGGAGAAAGAATAAAGTAAGTATACATGGTATACACTGAAAAAGAAGGGACGCATGCATAGTATACATAGGTAAAAAAAAAAGTGGGGGAGGATGGTAAAGATGAGGCCCTCCTGATACACGAAGGCCTCTAGAGATAATAGAGGAACCCTGCTGTCCGAGACATCCCTGAAACACCAGGAGCAAGTGCCCTCTGTAATTCCTTCTCTCCGACTCACAGGTCTATACTTAGAGAGGTACCATCCACTCTTGCCATTTTCACAACTTTCACCCTGCTTTCGACAAGTTCACCCGAGGACAGCACTTCCCTTCCGTTCTGAATTTCGTTTTCAAGTGAAACTCGAAGAAATTAATGAGAGCCCTACCAAAGAGGAATGCATCTGTTCTCATGCCTTTCAACTTTGTTCACCAAACAGCTACCGGGCAAATGAAAACTGCTTTGCATAACCGATTGAAGGAGGGCAGGGGGGGGGGCAATCATCACTACAGACTTGGCTGACTAACAGATCTGTCCCACACAAGACAGCAACTGTTCAACATAATACCACAAGTCTGTAATCCCCAGAAACTGAATGTAGGCATGCAGAATGGTTTCATCACTCTGCACGCATGTTGGATAAGCCTGTAATATTGTTGATTGGATACTGGGAGTTTGTACTGTTTGTCAAATCACAACAAGGACCTCAGACAGATGGTACTTCATGCAACATGAGTGCAGTTTCAAGTAATGCTGACTTTTGCAATACACCTAGATTGTAGGGTATTTCTAAAGTTTTCGGATGTTCTTTTCAGATTGGGTGGTATTGAACCCAATGCTCTGATGACAATAAGGATAACCTTTATGTTTGACTCTCATAGCTTCCACATCTTAGCAATCTCAATTCTCAACTCTCCATATTTATCAACCTTTACTCTTTCTTTCATGATGATATGTTGATCTGGCACTACCACATTGATTATTAGGCACTTTTGTTTGTCCCTCCTAAAGGTTACTATAATCAGCCTTCAGTGCTCTAATACTTTGTCTGTCTGGAAATCAAAGTCCCAGAGGATGTTTGTCTTCCCCTTTTTGTCCATTACCTTTTCCAGTGTATGTTGATACCAAGCACCCGGAACCTCATATCCATACTTCCAACTGTTTCTGTATTCAAACCTAAATTAACCCTTTAGTATTTAAACCAGCCTTAGTAAAGGCACATGGTTCAGTGGTTAGAGTGTCGGGCTCACAATCTTGTGGTAGTGAGTTCAATTCCTGGACTGAGCTGTGTGTTGTGTTCTTGAGCAAAACACTTTATTTCATGTTGCTCCAGTTCACTCAGCTATAGAAATGAGTTGCGATGTCACTGGTGTCAAGCTGTATCGGCCTTTACCCAGACTTGTGCCTCTGAGGGGAACTTTCTAGGTGCAATCCAATGGTCATTCATGGTCTTTACCCTTTACCCTTTATCCAACCCAAATATCCATTTTATGTTCAAACAGCCAGATCTGGCCTCTCACACTTGCCCCACAATGTCATTCCCTGGTGGAATTTAAGCACAAAATGTAAAGATGAAATTCTACGAAGCGTTTAGCCTGACATGGTAACAATTCTTCCAGCTCACTGCCTTGGGTTAAACTAAATATTATGAAAAAAATAATAATAATAATAATTGTTCAGTTCTGAATTAATCACTCAAAATTTAAATGAAATAAATTTACAAAGATATATTTACCAGATATGACATTTCATCAAGCAAGATAAGAATCCATGTGATTGGTGGCATCTGAAGACCAGAAGTCCCTGGTGTCGCCATGTGAGACACGACAATTGACAGTTGACAAGAGACAATACACTGAGTGCAGCAGCTAGTGTAAAACATTGGTGTATTGTTGCAGTTGTTGTTGTTGTTGTTGTAGTTAATTTGGAAGGATAATAAAGATAATGAGAGATTATGTTTTGTTTTCGGGATGTCGGCATAGTCAAATAAACAAGGTGTCTTTTGTTGCTTTATATATTTATAGGATATGTGTGTTCATGTGTGCATGTATGTATGTGTGTGTGTGTGTGCATGCATGCATGTGTGTGTTTATGTATGCATGTATGTATGTGTGTGTGTGCATGAGTGTATATATGTGTATGTGCATGTGTGTGTGCATGTGCATGTGTGTATGTATGTGTGCATATATATGTGTGTATATGTGTGTGCATGCGTGTGTTTATGTATGCATGTATGCATGTATGTGTGCATGAGTGTATATATGTGTATGTGCATGTGTGTGTGCATGCGCATGTGTGTATGTATGTGTGCATGTATTTATGTATGTGTTTGTGTGTGTGCATGCCCGCATGTGTGTGTATGTATGTGTGCATGTGTGTGTTTATGTATGTGCATGTGTGTGTGCATGCGCATGTATGTATGTATGTGTGTGTATATGTGTGTGTGTGTATGCATGTGCGTGTGTGTGTGTGCATAGAAATTTCTTAATATTTTTTGTATCTTTGAAACCAAGACAAATAATTTTGATTTGGATGGTATTAAGATTATCAAAATATTATGAATTTTTTTGTTTTTGTTCCATTAATTGTCCCGTTTCATTAGGATATATTACTTCCCAAAGTGTTATTTTAGTTGTTATTCATTATGATCAATGAAAATGTGATTTAATTTATTTTAATTTGCATTAGAAACCCTACTCGTCACCCTCCTACGGCCCCCACCCGCAAATAAAACCCCTTTAAAAAAAAACTGAAAATTAAAAATCTTACTTTGGACTGTTGGATAGTTTTTGTAAAGGGAAATGTAAACTGCAGAATATATGAAATATAAAATTGAAAATTTAGTTAGAAAGAAGATATTACCTTTTGCGTTTCAAATTTCTGTGTAAATGTGTTTCTATTCTATGTTAAAGATATGTGCACATACTTAAGATATGTGTATGTGTGTGCGTATGTATGTATGTATGTGTGTGTGTGTGTGTGTGTGTGTGTGTGTGTGTGTGTGTGTGTGTGTGTGTGTGTGTGTGTGTGTGTGTGTGTGTGTACATGAGCATATGTGTGTGAGAGTGTGTGAAGATATGTGTGTGTTGTCCTTGTAAATGTGGAAAATTAAATTTATGAATAAAAAGATAAAGCGATATTAAGTGAGCAATTTTTTCTAAATATCCTTAACCTGAGAATGACACCCAATATTTTGGGATCCGCTTATTAGTTTATTGACATGTCTTTGACTCCTATCTCACCAAAATATATATATAAAAAAAAAATTAAATTAATATTGGAAAACAATACAAGAACATACTAAATCAAAGACTGTAAAAATTTTATGCCTTTTTTCTTGTTAAAGGGAAACCCCCCCCCCAAAAAAAACAAACTTTTATTATTCTTAATCCTTATCCCTAATCATAATTGTGTGTATAAGTGTGTGTGGTATAATTCTGAGTTTATCGAGGGTAGAACCAAGGGTGGGGTGTTGTTATTGAGGTTGGCGGTGGATTGCTGAATCGCTTCTGCTATCACCTCACGCATTTCATTTTTAATGCTGCTTACAATTCCCCGTTTCAAACTCTCCAAGTCCTGTTGAGTCAACAGTGACAACGAGCTTGATTGTTGCTGCTGTTGCTGTGATTGCTGTTGTTGTTGCTGTGCATGCGTTTGCTGCTGTTGAGTTTGCGGTACATGATATTGCTGAAGCTGTTGCCCTTTGTCAATGCTTGAACTACGTAAAGGACTTGAATTTGGGGAAGAGCCACGCAGTGAATGGATTATGTCTCTTTTTAAACTGTCAATGTGTCCACTTGCGCGAGCAGCTTCTCTTTTGCGGTCTTCTCGTAGTTCATACCTGTAAAAATAAACTGAGAAGTTGAAATAAGCACATACATACATTCATACACACACACACATTTATCTTCACTATCATTGTTTAAATTCCATTGTTTTTGGTGCAGGCGTGGCTGTATGATAAGAAGTTTGCTTGTCAACTGCATAATTTTGGGTTCAGTCCCATTGCATGGCACATTGGATAAGTGTGTTCTACTAAGGCCTTGGGCTGACCAAAGCCTTGTGAGTGGATTTGGTAAAAGGAATCTGAAGGAAGCATGTTGCATAATACACACACACACCACACACACACACACATGCACACACACACACACACACACACACACACTCACACACACACACACACGCACACACAAAGACATATATTGCCTGCGGGTCATGTATCCGAAAAAGAAACACACTCTGGTGACTCGTTGACTGGACATATATTTAACTTCATGTAAATATATATACATATATCATATCAGGACAATTATCCCCTTAGGATAATTACCCCCCTTGGTTAATTACCGCCTCTCCAATATATTGAAAAGTTTTAAATCATCACCTGTTGTCCTCAGGGGTAATTGTCC
>NC_068996.1:43868451-43870093 GCF_001194135.2 Octopus bimaculoides | reverse complement strand
CACACACACACACACGCACACACAAAGACATATATTGCCTGCGGGTCATGTATCCGAAAAAGAAACACACTCTGGTGACTCGTTGACTGGACATATATTTAACTTCATGTAAATATATATACATATATATGATGGGCCTCTTTCAGTTTCCATCTACCAAATCCACTCACAAGGCTTTGGTCGGCCCGAGGCTAGAGTAGAAGACACTTGCCCAAGGTGCCACGCAGTGGGACTGAACCCGGAACCATGTGGTTGGGAAGTAAGCTTCTTACCACACAGCCACAGACAGACGGATGAAACTTTCTATGCTTTCTATGCTTACATGGACCAGAAAGATTTTGTATGGCTTAATGCCCTTCATCTGTTTCCAAGTAAAGTAATATTTCACCATACTCAGACGACATGTTTTCATGGAAGATTGGGAACAAGGACACCATTTGCAAGACTGTACAACTTGCTTAGAACTATTGCATGCTATTAAGGTAAGCAGACAGTAAAACATCCCACCCACACACACACATGTATATTGTGTAAAAGATCGTGGGTGAGGCCAAAACAATGCGAAGTAAATGCAATGTAAGTCACACGAAAACAAATATGTGAATTGATGTAGACTTACCTTGTATTCAATATTTCGGGGTTATGACCCCATTTTCAAGAAATTGACAAATGTTGCTTATGTGCGTGACACACACACACATTGGCAACATTCGTTAATTTCTTGAAAATGGGTTTATAACCCCGAAATATTGAATACAAAGTAAGTCTATATTAATTCACATATTTGTTTTCTTGTGATTTACCTTGTATTTATTTCACATTGTTTTGGTCTTACTCACGATTCTTAATACAATATATTCTACACAATGCTCCAAAGTAATTATTCCATTATAACATATGTATATATATATATAGAAATCTATAATTATGTGCATATATATTATATATACATACAAGTACTTTATTGTATCGACTTGAAAGGATGAAAGGCAAAGTCAACCTTAGTAAAATTTGTACTTAGAATGTATGGACAAATGAAATAATGGTAAGCTTTTTGTCCAGCATGTTAATGATTCCGCCATCTTGCTGCATGATGTGAATGAATGCACGTATATATATATATATATATATATATATATATATATATATTACGGAGATGTACTTGCATAGCAAGTGACCTGATCTGAGATTGTGTGCTGAAACGAAAACAATTCCAGCATGGAAAGTGTTTATAAGCCATTTAAGAAACACACAAAAACCGTTAGATTCACTTCAACATTTAAATTTAATTTGCCAAAATATTTCCGTCGTTTTGAGACCGTGACCTGTTCACTGACAGAATTCCGTACTGCATCTGAGAAAGTAACAGTTAGTTCATGATATATATGTATGTATGTATGTATGTATGATTGTATGTATGTGTATATGCATGTATGTTTATATGTATGTATGTATGTATGTACGTATGTATGTATGTGTGTATGTATGTGCACATGCATATGTATACATGCCCATGCATGCATAGCCATGTACACATGTATGCGCACATACTTACATATCACACATACATACATACATACGCACATACATATATACATACGCACATACATACATACATACATACGTACATATGTACGTACAT
>NC_068996.1:43864213-43866725 GCF_001194135.2 Octopus bimaculoides | reverse complement strand
ACTACATTTAAACACTCCAAGTTGTATTCTTCCTTCCCAACTTGGAGTGTTTAAATGTAGTTACAATAATATGTCCTTCTACTGAAATGAAATTTCAGTAAATTTTCTGTATCTTTGCGCAGCTGAAGATTGCTCTGCATTTTACATTTAATGTAATGTTCACATTGCTTGATTAAATGGAGTTGCTTGAAACGATCGTACTGCATTAACTTTGGATATCCTTGTTGCTTATTTTGATTTTAATCACCTTATTTTGGAATTGTTTGGATAATACCATACTTAATTCTGGTGCCTAAACTTAAGTACCATATTCACCTTGAATCTATATATATATTTATATATATGTAAGTAGATGAGTTGTTCAATCAGCAGAGTTGTCTATTCATTAGATTTTAGTCCAAATGACTTTGATATCTCAGACACATGTACCCTTAGAATAATCTTAAAGCAGAATTAGTGAGACAAAGTGTGTGACAAGGTAACATAAATTCTTGATGAATTTTGTCTGAAGCAGGACATGATTGCTGATGGAAATAAACCTTTGAAGAGTGGTTTCCTTGATTGATGTTAATTTTAGTTATGAACAACAACAATAACAAATAACATAGACACATAGTAAGTAAAATCCCCCCCCCACCAATACCTGTTATCTTTTGTAATTGTATATACTTGCCTTAAACTGGATATGTCTTGTTTTATCTCCAACAAATCATCTTCATTGACACCATCTTGACGTAATTGCTTTTTGGTCTGGTGAATGTACCGACTGACCAAACGTCGCATCACATCCTGCAAGAAACAGCACCAATGACATTTACCATTTATATGAAATAATTAATATGTACCCATATGTACATTCTATATAAATATTTATATGTGTGTGTATATATCTATATACATATATATATAAATAGATGTTTAGATAGATATACATACATATATGCATATATATATATATATATATATATATATATATCGTAATATTTTTTCTGAACACAGAAACTCCAGCTGAGTGCTTTATCATTAAGCTAAACTGCCCTCTGACAAATTCATCCATAAATTTAGACATTAAATAGATAATTGAACAGCTACATGTATATAAATATAAACAAACTAACATTTGTGTTTTATAAAAATTGGAATGTGTATTGTACAATACAAATAAGAAGTTGATAGTTTTACCAAACATAGAATTGCTGTTAAAACAGCAGAAATACTGGGTAAATTACCCTTATAAACTGGAAATGCTTAACAAACAACCATAGAATTCAAACTCACAATCCCCAATACAATATAATTTCAATATGTATGTATATAGATTTATACACGCACAATTCTGCATTTAAAAAAATATCATCTTATTTGTATCATACAATACACATTCTGATGCTTATAAAAAACAAATGTTAGTTTGTTTATTTTATATACATGTATATACATACTTACATGCATGCATACATACACACATACATATATTTACATACACACACATGTTTATGTATATTATAGAGATATATTATATATATATATATGTATATATAAACGATATCCCTATGTAATGTGCTCCAGTAAAGGAAAAATATGTAATGACCGTTATTTTTAACTTGTTATATATGTATGTATATATGGATGTATGTATGTATATATGTATGCATGTATGTATGTATGTATGTATTAAATATAAATACAATATAGATGTATATAGATTTATACACACACAAATGCATACACAAATCCACAGTAGCAACACAACCATTTTGTTACTATACTGTTGTTAAAATAATTTGTCTTTATTTCAATTAATTTTGAAGATAAAGTATTTAATAAAATAAATGTCAGAATTAAGCTTGTTTTTGGGACATAAATTAACATGGAAGTTTGATGGAATGTTTTGATTTAGATCCCTTTAAAACAAGGGAATTTATATTGTAGAACTGGTGAGTGGGGGTAGTCTAAAAAAAGGGTTAGTATCAAAAGGGTAAGTTTGTGTAAAACTCTCAGATTCTGAAATAAAGGGGAAAATATATTAATTCTATATTTGAAGTACTGAGTCATTCATTTGAATGTGTAAACTCAAACTACGTATATTCATATAACAGATATGTCATGAGAAAACGCTCAAGGTAAACAATAAACATTAATAAAATAAATTACCATCAAAAGACCTGCACATCAGAAGCATAGAAAGAATATCTTTACATCCTCATTTTAATCAAAACTAGGCTTTCCAAGACACATACACACACACAGAGTGAAAGAGATAGTGCAGAAAAACAAAATTAGGCTTGATGTATATGTGTATGTGTGTGTATGTAAATGTATATATATATATTAATGGTTGTTTTTATAATCAGTTCGAATGAAACCAATTTTACATTAATCTGATAGATTACTCTATACTTCTGTAGAGTACAAATTTATTCTCCTTAAACAAGAATGTTGTTGATAGTGACTTCAAGGTTTTGGCCAGCTAAGTCATCTTTGGCCAAAACTTCAAAATTCACTGTGAACA
>NC_068996.1:43860925-43863636 GCF_001194135.2 Octopus bimaculoides | reverse complement strand
GATTGATTTGCTCAACTAAAGGTACTGCTCCAGCATGGCCACAGTCAAATGACTGAAAGAAATAAAAGAGTAAAAGAGTAGAGTATATGTGTGTGTGTGTGTGTGTGCGTGTGTGTGTGTGTTTCTGTGTCTGTGTTTGTCCCTCCAACATCGCTTGACAACCGATGGTGGTGTGTTTACGTCCCCATAACTTAGCGGTTCGGCAAAAGAAGCCAATAGAGTAAGTACTAGGCTTACAAAGAATAAGTCCTGGGATTGATTTGCTCAACTAAAGGTACTGCTCCAGCATGGCCACAGTCAAATGACTGAAAGAAATAAAAGAGTAAAAGAGTAGAGTATATGTGTGTGTGTGTGTGTGTGTGTGTGTGTGCGCGCATGCGTGTGTATATATATATATGTGTGTGTGTATGAAGCCTAATTGTGTTTATCTGCATTACTTTCTCTCTCTCTCTCTCTCTCTCTCTCTGTATATATATATATATATATATATATATATATATATACACACTCACACATATATACACACACATATGTACATACACACACATACACATGTATTATATATGTATGTACAGACATCTATTGGAGTAAAAAAAAAGTTAAGTAGAATGTATTTTACATATGCATGTAAACAACTTCAGACATAAATATTATTATACATACAACATGGTAGATGCACACTTATGTTTTATATAGTTATATTCATACGTGCACACACACACACACACACACACACACACACATATACACACACACACAAACAGACACACACATATACACATGGACGCAATATTAATTATTACTATTTTATATGCTCACATGAAAAAAAATGCATAAAAAATTTAGCCGATTTGTTAAAGGCAATCATATATGCAAAGTAACACAAAAAAACCCCACAAGTTCACATGCGCATGCATACATATACACACACACACACACAGTTTTGATCTGTAAATAACACTGATGAAAAGCAGAAATTTTTCTGCTTTAATGATACTATATTTAATGTATTTGGGTGCCAAAACTCATGGATTATGGGACTTAAAAGTATTTCACCTTATGATCTTTAAATCTGAAACATTTAATAAAAATTCTATTAACAATTGATCCTATAGGCATTTATTTAGTATGTGTTGAATTCCATGAATTAAACTGATAGATTTAATAATGAGCTGGAAACCATTTGATTTTCATATTCATTAATGAAAGCTTTCAAGATTTTCACAAGAATGAATTTGATGCTGGACTTAGCTTGAATACTGAGTGTGTTATTCTCTTGTGTTTTGCAAGCTAAGATGGAATGGGGTCTGGGTATATAAGTTACTTTTACATTCAGATAACTCTGTCAAATGTAATATTCATTTATCCATTGTTTTTGAATTAATCATGCATTATCTCATAGTTTTGAGATTTTGATGATGTGGTTTGTCTACTTGTAGAATGACATTGTTAGGGTAAGTGTGAAAGGCTGTACCTGGCCAGTTTGAACCTAAAACAGATTGAATATTTGGGCCAGATATGGTCGGTGTGAATGCTAAAGGGTTAATAATAAAAAGGTATTGAGGAATAGGAAATATTTGGAAAAATATGACATTGTGACTATATGAGTGAATCAAATAATAATAATAATAATAATAATAATAATAATGATATATATATATATATATTCATGATGGCACCTGTACCAGTGGAATGCTAAGAGCACCGTCCGAGCGTGATCATTGCCAGACCAGATTGGATCCTGGTGTAGCCATCTGGTTTGCCAGTCCTCAGTCAAATCGTCCAACCCATGCTAGCATGGAAAGCAGACATTAAACGATGGTGATGATGATGGTATATATTGAAGAAAATAGAAAGAACAAAAGGGAATGTGAACAGTGGTAAAACAATATTTTGGAAAGAACATTAGGGTCTCTTGAAAATTCTAGGAGACAACTCATTATGCAACATGTATTACTCTCACACTTATGTATGTACATGTGCACATGTTCACATTCCTTTACAAATGCATGCAAATATGTGCATGCTTGCACAATATATACAATACACATATATATACAATATATACAATATATACAATACACATACATGCTTATAGACATATAAATATACATGCATATGAATCTATTCGTTCAGATTTACCTTTCATATACTTAAATCGATGGGATATTCAGGCATGTAGGTACATAGAGGAATACAAATAAAAACCAGCATGCTCACTTATGTGTTGTTGCAATGAACTTGCATATATAATATCCATGTGTATATACATGCATATAAATTCATGTAATCCATGTTGATATTCAGGCATATGCTTACATAATTCTACTTGCACGCTCTTTTGCATACAGTCATGTTCACACTTATGTACATATTCATACGTACATGTACATATTTACACACACACACACACACACACACACACACACACACACAGAGGCATGCAATTACATTCTTGTAAGCTCCTGTTCAAATATAAGTTGATTGTAATAAATAAAACAAATTCAGAGAAGTTGAATTGAATTAGTTAAGTGAATTAAGTTAGATGAGTGATAAACAGAGAGACAAGATAAATAAATTAAAACAAATTAAATGGTGATAAATGGTGATAAATGGTGATAACAGTGATAAATGGTGATTAAAGAGTGATTAATAGTGAAAATGGTGATATATGAAGGTAAAGAGTGATTAAGTAAAACAGTGATTAAAAA
>NC_068996.1:43859673-43860453 GCF_001194135.2 Octopus bimaculoides | reverse complement strand
TATATATATATATATATATATATATATATATATATATATATATATGTGTGTGTATATGAATGTGTGTGTATGTATGTAAGTATGTATGTGTGTATGTGTTTGCATGTATATATATATATAATCGAAGGTCAATGAAATTAGTGAGAATGACAGAGTTAGAATAGAAAAATAAATGAGGAATCAACAAATTGACAGAAGTAATGTTAAATGTATGACCCACGGGAGAAACTAGGGAAATATTTTAGACATAAGAATAGGGGAATCTTATGAAAATCCATTCACAATTTCCAACAACATTACCATCACTTAAAATTAAACTCATCTTGCAGACATATATTGTTGAGAACATCAAAGTTCTTCAGACCAATTGTTTTTCAAATAGATAATAATTTACCAACTTAATACTCATGTGCATGCACGCACACACATACACATAACATGTAATATATCGTAACTAAACTTAATATCTACCAATTTTCATTTTACACAGATATAAAACTTTTACTGCAAAGTTCACTTTCATCAACTATTCAAAGGTAGACAAATTATACACCATCGTGTTCTTGTATCCGGAGGTTTCAGAAACTTAGTGTTATGCTTTTTTTTTCCCAATATTTATTATTTTATCATTGTCTCACAATAAATCAAATTGACACACGAAAGTAATGAACATATAAATGAATATACTGAGCTCTTTGATCATCACGAACATTATGATCAATAAAGTTTCTTGTATATTCCATTTTCTGTTTCTATTGTTTCTATTATATATATATATAT
>NC_068996.1:43857273-43859365 GCF_001194135.2 Octopus bimaculoides | reverse complement strand
CACACACACACACATATACATATATCCTTTTTAATATAATTATATTTTGAGACATGGGTGAATGTATATATGCATGTATATATATATATAGATAGATAGATAGATAGATAGATAGATAGATAGATAGATAGATAGATAGATAGATAGATAGATAGATAGACAGATAGATAGATAGATAGAAATGGTAAGACAACAAAAGAATGAAAAAGACCTCAATATTATGTAAGTAGAGGAATTTATCTGTAAATATAATATGTGACAATTATTTGGTAGCCATGATAAATTGTCACATATTATATTTACAGATATATATATATATATATATATATGTGCATATATGGGTACAGGACATCACCAACTGTGCAAACAACAAGAAGTACATAAACAAGTAAACAAACGAGTTAAATACATAAACGAGAGAAAAAAATGGAAAACAGGATAAGTAAACACAGAGAAAGGATCCTTCATCAGTTGTCTGCTGTTTATCTGTTCCTAATTTCGAGCTTTCAGGACAGTGGAGACAGACAAGGAAACCAAATGAAAACAAATATTGAGGGTCGTTAGACCAGAACGAGAGGAAAATTGTGAATGCTGGGAGAAAAATTTTCTTTGAAAAGAGAAAAGATAGAAGAGAAAGAAAAAATGTCGAGTCTTTTGAATGTCCATGTAGGAAATGTGAGGAAAACAAAGATGGAGGATGGTCCCATATGAGCAACAAAAGAGAGAAAAAGAGAAAGAGAGGGAGACATTTGTGTGAATGTATATAGAATAATATATTAGTTGAATAAAGTTAAAACGTGATCTGGTAGTCTAAAAGATATTCTAAAAATTCAGCTGCATAAACATACCCATGATGGGACACTGAAGAATAGGAGGATTGTACATATATATGAGCAGAGAAGGAGATTTAGGGAGGTAACATGATAAAGTAAGTAACATAAAAGTAGAAAGCAGTGGCTTTTTTGAGAGAGGTGGAATAGAAGAAAGAAAGCAATATAAAGAAAATTTATTGTGATAGATAAATATATATGTGGAGAATCCATATCAAGAGAAGGAGAAAAAGAATTAGCTTGTGGTGACCCAGCAAACAGGACAGATGATCAAGGAGAAGTGAGAGAAAGGTATAGTAAGATAAGAGAGTTGGAAAGAAGGAAGACAGGGCTCCACATAAAATTGTAATAATTAGAGAGGTAACTTGATAAAATATAGAGTGAGTGAATGAATGACAATACCAGAGATAGATAGATAGATAGATAGATAGATAGATAGATAGATAGATAGATAGATAGACAGATAGATAAAAAGATAGATAGATAGATAGATAGATAGATAGATAGAAAGGCGGCGAACTGGCAGAAACGTTAGCCCGCCGGGTGAAATGCTTAGTGGTATTTTGTCTGCCATTACGTTCTGAGTTCAAATTCTGCCGAGGTTGACTTCGCCTTTCATTCTTTCGGGGTCGATAAATTAAGTACCAGTTACCCACTGGGGTCGATGTAATTGACTTAATCCGTTTGTCTGTCCTTGCTTGTCCCCTCTATGTTTAGCCCCTTCTGGGCAATAAAGAAATAAGAAAGATAGATAGATAGAAAGATAGATAAATTGATAGAAATTCATCTATAGTAGCATTTTTGGGGCAGTAAAAAAGCAATAAGGGGCTGGTGGTAAATTTTGATTGAGAGAACAAAAAGAGAGAAGACTACACATACATTGAGTCGAATAAATCTGAAAGCCAAGTCAACTCAAACAAGAAGGAAGGATGGATGTAAATATGTGTGTATTTAGGTAGATCTACATAAATGTATCTGTTTAATGTTGACTGTCAACAGAAAGAATACTCAGTAATATAGTAGAGGTTAAGTATCTAATTTTTTACTGTTGTCAGCTCAGTCCTCTTCTACTCTAGAGATGACTGGGTCCTCAGAGTCATCATAACTTGCCTGATAACCCAGTGAATGCACTGAGAAATTCCAGAGTTGCAGGAGGTTGATGTAACCACAGTTAAAACAAACAAGACAAAAATAAAAAAGACAAAAGCAAAAATAAAACATCTCTCTCTCATGTATATATATATATATATATATATATATAT
>NC_068996.1:43856085-43857217 GCF_001194135.2 Octopus bimaculoides | reverse complement strand
ATATATATAATCATCAGTTTAATGTCTATTTTCATGTTTGCATAGATCAAACAGAATTCACTGAGACAGATTTTCAGTAATAAATGAGCTTTCCATCACCTTTCATCATCCATTTCCAAATAAGATAATTGTTACACATGAACAGAGAGTAAATGAAAGAAAAACAGAGAGAGAGGGGGGAGAAGGAGAGAGAGAGAGGGAGGATGAAGGGGAGAGTGAGTGTGGGGAGGGAGTGGGAGAAAATCATAAAGAGAGCTGAAGCAAAAGGATATTAAAGTAGATTGATGTAGGAGAGTAAGGTGGTGGAAATACAAGAGTAAAGAAGAGTACAGAGGACTTTTAAAAATATGGCAAGTAATTGCAAGTCAAATAGACAAACACATTGTCAAAGAGAAACCTTGTGATTTCAAACAACAGATACGTATAGATTATTATAAATATGATTATCATAGAGAAGAAGTAAATTCTTGCTGTGATTTGTAAAGAAGTGTCCTGCAAATTGACAGCAAAAACACAAGGACAAATACAAGCAAGATTTAGTGTGAGAAAGAATCAGAATGACTAAAACAAGACAAAACGAAACACATGAAGAAAATGTAGTAAGTCTTTTAACAGAAAGATTAAGATTACTGGAAAGAGAAATAAAAATCTGTTATTTTTTAAAACTACACTAAATGTAAATTTCATGCTATATTTAGAAGCAATGTATATTACAAGAATTTCTGATTCAGGTCAAATTGAACAAACCTCTCCAAATCCTAGTTATAACATCAGCGAGAATGGAGTTTAGGATGGTTAGCTTGTAATGATATTTTGAATGCATTTAATACTCACAGTTCAGATTATTGCACAATAAATAAAAAGGGAATTTCATCTTGATCAGTTAAGACAAAATTTGATAAAACTGTGGAAGATTTTGCCAAAGAGACAAAATTTCCTTTTTACTCATTGTGCAAGTACCTGAAATGTATGTAATGTACTCAAAATATCATTACTAGGCTTGATTTCATAATCATAATGTATATATACACACATATATATAAACATGAACACACACAGATACACACACACACATGTGTATATATATATATACACATATATATATATATATATATATATATATATATATATA
>NC_068996.1:43854597-43855533 GCF_001194135.2 Octopus bimaculoides | reverse complement strand
TATATATATATATATATATATATATATATATATATATATATATATCATGAATGCATCATATATCCGAAAAAGAAGCACACTACAGCATAGAGCAATAATGTATTTATATGTAGTTAAGTCAATGTCCAGTTATAGAGTGACCAATGGTTTGGTATCCACAAAGGGTTTAGCCCCATGGACGACTTATCAGATTCTAAAGTCAAAGGCCATATAGTTTTTCAAAGTAGGAATCCATTACAGTAAGTTAGTAGGTAAATAAAGAAAGAATAAACAATCTGGGTTAGCAAGGACGAGTTATCCTCTCTTAGACCAGTCCCATCATATCTAATTGATGAATGGGGAATCCCATACTTGCAGCAAGCAGTGTTTAAATGGATGTAGTGGCTGTAAATTTCTTTGTGATGAATTCAATAATCATTCCAGGGAGTCTTTGAGGATCCTTGCTCACTCAGCTATGCAAAGCTTGCAGTATCTGATCGTGTTAATATAGGATCCTGGCCGTTCTATGACCCTATATTAATGGGAGTAGATGCTGCAAGCTTTGCGTAGCTGAGCGAGCAAGAATCCTCAAAAACTCTCTGAAACCAGGATTATTGAATTCATCACAAGAAATTTACAGTCACTGCATCTGTTTCAAACACAACCTGCTGCAAGCATGGGGCACCCCATTCATCGATTAGATAGGGTAGGTACTTACAAACGGAAAGCAACCTAAGGATGGACTTCCCCATTCCTCTTTTTAACTCGTATGGACTAGCCTAAGGGAGATAACCCATCCTTGCCCACCAGGATTCTTTATTCTTTGTTACTTACTAACTGACTGTAATGGAATCCTACTTCCGAGGAGCTCTTTATGAATGCAAAACCATTGATCACTCTATGACTGTATATGTACTTAACTGCATAATATAATATAATATAATATATATATATATA
>NC_068996.1:43852478-43853604 GCF_001194135.2 Octopus bimaculoides | reverse complement strand
TATATATATATAATGTATATTTATATATATATACACATACATACAAGGTCTGATCAATATGTATCCGGACTGTTGCCATAGTAACAAAGCTAAAGCACATAAAGTGAAGCCACTTTGCACAAATTGACATTGACCTCTGCTCTGCATGTGCATTAAGATTTAATATTCTAGCTCACTTCCATTGTTTACAGCAGTGCTGTGAAGTAACATGCGTAACATGTGATCATCAGATTGAACATGACAGAAAGTTGATAGGCGATACCTGTTCAGAGGCCTATGCAAAGTTGCAGGAAGTCTATCAGCTGCACATGAATGTATGAGTGGTTCAGATGTTTCCAAGATGGCTGAAATGATGTCGATATTGATGAACATCCTGGGAGACTTGCAACCAGTAGAACTGAGAAAAACATTGCAGATGTGTGTGCAGCTGTGAGAGGAAATTGTTGAATAACCATCCATGTGCTATCAGAGGATGTGCAGATTAGTTACGGTTCAGTTCAGTTGATTATCACTGAAGATTTGGGTATGAGATGCATGTCTGCCAAATTTGTAGCCAAAACAGCTTTCAGCTGACCAAAAAGACACTCGGGTTTCAGTTGCACAAGATCTCCTTGATTGTGTCAAGAACAATGAAAACTTTTTGAAAATATTGAGTAGGCCTCTGAGGAGGTATTACCAAGCTTTTGGGAAAAATTTGATACAGATTCTCTGCTCAACTTTCTCTGTGATTGTCAATGCAATGAACACACACTTCACTTGTTACTTCCAAGCACTGCTGTAAACAGTAGAAGTGACCTAGAATGTTATAAGTTAATGCACAGCAGAGTTTAAGGTAAACTTGTGCCAAGTGGCTTCACTCTGCATGCTTTAGCTTCGTTACTATGGCAACAGTATGGATGATCAGCCATTATTATGATTGACCGTTGACTGGACACTATTCAATTTTTTTTCTCCGTGTTTTTCTCCTTGTCTCCGTATTCTTTCTGTTGAAGAGCGTAGCTCGAAACGTCAAAGACTTTCCGTATTCCCGAGCGTCATACTAATACATCCTTTTGTTATTTACACCACCTGTCCTCGTCTGTTGTTGCTTTTTCGTATATTCTCCCACATACATACATACATACAT
>NC_068996.1:43843415-43846248 GCF_001194135.2 Octopus bimaculoides | reverse complement strand
AAACGAACACGCATTAACAGAGTATATAGGTGATACAGACACTCCCCATACACACATGCACTTACAAAAGACACAGACACATTGAAAGACACGCATGCGTAGACACATACAATAGGAATACAAAATACAAAATGGCTGATATTTAGCAAGGTGAGACACACATAAGAAGGAAGGAAACAAAAGACCACTGATGAGGTCACAGAAGTGTGACGAAAGAACTCTGGCCGAAATAAGATTAAGATTAATGTAATATAAAGCTGAAGCAAATTAACACCAAATATACATTGCGTGTGTTTTTATTGGCTAAACTGGCAATATGACCATCTCCAAGTACAACAATATATATATATATTTTGTTTTTCTATAGTTTCAGCTCAGAGCTGTGGCCATGCTTATGCACCGCCGTTTTGTGACCCTGTTATTACTGAAAGCCTCCTCCAATATGTGGCGCTTGGTGAAGAATGGCGTTTGATTTAGCAACCCTCATTTGGACCTCATGCCGTGAGGTAGGTTCATCTGGGACTCTCGACAGGAAGAGGTCCAGCTTTGATTAAAAAAAACCTACATCTACTTTGTGCAGGTTCCTCAGGCTCTTTGGGAGAATATTAAAAAGCAGTGGGCCCCTGAAACCCAAACTGTTGCAGTAACTGGTCCTGAAGCGCGATGGCATTGCTGGGATCTTTGGCGCTATGCAGTGTTGTCCTGTTCTGGCATTGGTGTAGCTTTCAATGCCAAAATTTGGCACAATTCCTGCTAGGATCTTCCAGATATTTATTACTGCATACCTGCTAATTTCACACTGGTGGGTGACCATAGCTGTAAGCAGTAATCTAGGCGGCTGAGGACGAATGTCCTCCAGAGGACCATCATGGTTTCCTTATCTCTGGTTCTGAATGTTCTCAGGATCCATCCAGCCAGTTGTCTGCACTTTGTCGCCATCCTGGTAATGTGCACTTGGAAAGAGGTATCATCACTCATGTCGATACCCAGGTCTCTCACTGATTTAGGCTCTGGGATTGAAATTCTCTGCGGACCAGTGTACTCTGTAAGTTTCATATTCAGTTTTGGACGTTGGTAGTGCAAGGCTTGGAATTTTTCAGCATTAAACTGCATATTATTATCCTCAACCCACTGGAATTCTGTATTTTCTGCAAGACTTTTGTATTGTCTGCGTAGCTTGCAAGGCATATCTGAGAGGGTTTCTATAAAAAGCAATGGTCCCAAGACAGTGCCCTGTGGAACACTGCTCCCTATTTGTGTTATCATAGAGGTGGCTCCATTAGCCACTACTGCTTGAGTTCTATCTTTCAGAAAGTCATGTAACCACTCTCCAAGTTTTCCAACTATGCCAAGATCACGCAGTTTGTGGCATATCACACCATGATCCACTTTGTCAAAAGTTTTTGCAAAATCAAGGTATATTACGTCCACATTTTTGAGTTGTTGAGTAACTGCCTCAACACCCAGTCATAATGTAAGAGCTGGGTCAGGCAGCTCCTACCTGGTCGAAAGTCATGTTGGGTATCACTCAGCAAGTTATTTTCTTCAAGGAATGCGATTAGTTTTCCTCTGACTATCCTTTCCATGACTTTGCTGATGTGTGAAGGCAGAGAAATAGGCCTATAGTTTTTGGCATCTGCTCTGTTTCCCCCTTTATGGATTGGGCATATTATTCCCTCCTTCAGCTTGCTTGGCAGTCTGCCGTTTGCGAGAAAGCTCTGGAAGAGGATATGGAGGCGTTTTGCCAGGGCATGCTTACACGATTTAAGGAGGATTGCTGGGAAACCATCAGGACCAGCAGTTGAGTTTGTGTCCACTTCATCTATAGCTAGTAGTACATCTTCTTCGCTAATGTTGATGTATTCCATCGTAACTGCCTCTCTGGTTATATGGGAGGTAGCGAAGAAGTCCACTGGTTTGTTCACTTGTCTGTGCTCCAACGGAGTGGTGATGACACTTTTGAACTGCTCATTCAATACCTCACTGATTCTAGTTGGACTGTCTGTGAGGGAGCCATCCTTTTCGAAGAAGGGTCCAATCTTGCAGCGTACTGAGGCTGTTTCTTTTGAGTAATGAAAGAAGGCCTTTGGGTTTGACTTAATGTTTTTTATAACCCAGGCTTCTTTGTCTGCTCTCTTCCTCACATAGGAGTGTTGCAGCTTTTTTTCAATCTCCATCAGTGTCGTTTTTAGGCGGAACCTTTGGCCATTCTTGGGATACTGGTTGAGTCGATTTGCAACTTTGGTCCGTCGTCTCATGAGGATCTTCCTCTTCCTTGGAATTTTGTCCCTATTTGTTTTGGCCTTGTGCTCTGGGACATATTTCTGGCATATGGCTTGCACAATAGACATGAAACATTCTAGTTTCATGTCAATGTCTAGTGTGGAGAGACATATATCTATCATCATCATCATCATCGTCATCATCGTTTAACGTTCGCTTTCCATGCTAGCATGGGTTGGACGATTTGACTGAGGACTGGTGAAACCAGATGGCTACACCAGGCTCCAATCTAATTTGGCAGAGTTTCTACAGCTGGATGCCCTTCCTAACGCCAACCACTCCGAGAGTGTAGTGGGTGCTTTTACGTGCCACCGGTATGAAGGCTAGTCAGGCGGTACTGGCAACGGCCACGCTCAAAATGGTGTATTTTATGTGCCACCCGCACAAGGGCCAGTCCAGGGGCACTGGCAATGATCTCGCTCGAAAGTCTTTACACATGCCGCGGGCACAAATGCCAGAAAGGCGACACTGGGCACAGGTGCCATGACGATTTCGATTTCACTTGTCTTAACAGGTCTTCGCAAGAGGAGTTTAGTGTCCAATGAAGGGA
>NC_068996.1:43842846-43843196 GCF_001194135.2 Octopus bimaculoides | reverse complement strand
CCCCTGGCAGAGGCCTTGAATTTAGGTCTCACATGGCTTGCCGGGTCTTCTCACACACAGCATATTTCCAAAGGTCTCGGTCAGAAGTCATTGCCTCGATGAGACCCAGTGTTTGAAGGTCTTGCCTCACCACCTCATCCCAGGTCTTCCTGGGCCTACCTCTTTCACAGGTTCCCTCAACTGCTAGGGTGTGGCACGTTTTCACATAGTTATCCTCGTCCATTCTCGCTACATGACCATACCAATGCAATCGTCTCTCTTGCACACCACAACTGATGCTTCTTAAGTTCAACTTTTCTCTCAAGGTACTTACGCTCTGTCGAGTATGCACACTGACATTACACATCCAT
>NC_068996.1:43842597-43842836 GCF_001194135.2 Octopus bimaculoides | reverse complement strand
TTTTCTCTCAAGGTACTTACGCTCTGTCGAGTATGCACACTGACATTACACATCCATCAGAGCATACTGGCTTCATTCCTTGCGAGCCTACGCATGTCTTCAGCAGTCACGACCCATGTTTCACTGCCATGAAGCATGGCTGTTCTTACACATGCGTCATACAGTCTGCCTTTTACTCTGAGAGACAGACCCTTTGTCACCAGCAGAGGTAAGAGCTCTCCGAACTTTGCCCAGGCTAT
>NC_068996.1:43841352-43842497 GCF_001194135.2 Octopus bimaculoides | reverse complement strand
AAGTATTAATTATTATTAAAATGTTTGACTGCTTTCTCTAGCATGGTGGTATCTCTTAGATACCTTTAATTATAATTTTATATGTGTGTGTATCTATCTATCTATCTATATATCTATCTATCTATCTATACACACACACACACACAAATATTCAGACATACACAGTAAGCACATACACATATATACACACACACACATACCCCATCTATGTGTGTGTGTGTTTGGATGTCTACTACCAGGTGATGAAGAATCAGTTGTCTGATAAACTGAATTACCTGTTCCTGTATTAATGTATTCATGGGTGAGCATTCCTGCTCATATGTGCATCCCCCATGTAGCCAAAATCATAACATTCCCTCTCGCCAACCTGAACAAGACTTGAGTCCACCACAGCTCTACCCATTTACAGGTAAGTAGACTGGAGCAACATGGAATGAAGTGTTTTGCTCACAAAAAACATTGCACTACCCAATCCAGGAATTGAAACTGCAATCACATAATTGCAAGAGCAGCATCCTAACCATTAGGCCACATGGCAAGTTTTGTTTTAGTTTCCATTTACTCGGTTTCTCTAACATAGTATGGGTTGAGTCAAGGCTATAGTATATGATATTTGTGCAAGGTGACATGCAGTGGGATTGAACTTGGGATGTTGTGGCTGGGAAGTGAACTTCTTAATCATTTGGACATACTGCATGTATTATACACATACATATATGTATATACATACGTAAATATATATATATATACACACAAACATACACACATATATATAAGTGTATATATGCACACAAACACTCAATACATACATATATATAAATGCATATACATACATACATATATATATGTACACATATGCATTTAAATATATATATGAAAATAAGAAATTGGAAAAATGTTGGGTATTATTTAATTTTTATCCAATGTAAAATTTTCTCTATCTACTTTATATATATATATATATTACGGAGATGCACTTGCATAGCAAGTGACCTGATCTGAGATCGTGTGCTGGAACGAAAACAATTGCAGTGTGGAAGGTGTTTATAAGCCATTTAAAGTAACACACAAAATCCGTTAGATTCACTTCAACATTTAAATTTAATTTGTCAAAATATTTTCGTCGCTTTGAGACCGCGACCTAT
>NC_068996.1:43835105-43837605 GCF_001194135.2 Octopus bimaculoides | reverse complement strand
CACACACACACACATTGAAGAGAGCTGATTTTTTTTTCAGATATCTGTATAACTAGGAGATAATCCAAAAGTTAAAAGCAGAGATCCAAAGGAAAAAAAAGATTAAAAAAAAAAATCCCGGAAGGTAAAAGATCAAAATCTCAATTTGGATTAGTCCAGTATATTGCTAGTTACCTTTCCAGAATATTTGGCACTTATTCCTATGAACTAGGATCAATGAGATATCTGTAACCCAACATCACTTGTTCACTATATTTGAAAGTAATATTAACCTCCAAAAGGCAATTTGCAAAATACTTCCTTCATGCTAATGGTACAGCGCACATATAAATCTTCCTAATATAAGAACAAGGCCTGAAATTTAGTGGGAATTAGGGGCTAGTCAATTACATCGACCCCATCCCCCCTGCTTAACTGATACTTATTTTTTTTGACCCTTCAAAGGATGAAAGGCGAAGTTGACATAAGTGAAATTTGAACTCAGAATGTAAAGCTGGAGGGAAAATGTTGCGAAGCATTTTGTCTGCTATGTTAATGATTCTGCCAGTTCATTCCATATAATTTGCATATAGTAATATCATTTTATGTAGCAATGTGGAAACTAATAATAAACCCAACAGGTTTCTATTTGCTTATTTCTCTATTCTCTGTTTTTATTTGGTAATCAATGTCCAGTATTTGTTTTTGTAGAGAAATAGTGTATTGGAAATCTGGTATGAGATCCCATCTTAGTCTTTCTTTCTGTATATTGGAATTGGTAAGCCATAACATTATTGGTTATATGTCTGAAAGTGGTCAATCACTGGTTCACTGCATTTTTGCAGAACAAAAAAACTGCCACAAAAGGATTTTGTTCAAAGAGCATTGGTTTTTGAAATCTTCCACCAATATACTTTGGCAATGAAGATAGAAATGCCAACACACAAACATGTATGCACATACACACACACACATATATGCGTGTGCGTGTGTGTGTTTATATAGATGTATGTATATTTATATATACTGTATATATGTTTATATATATTTTGTATTAATAATATTTTTGTTGGTTATGGCCAGTCTGGGAATCAACATTGTTTTCACAAGTATAGAAATCTTAGCAGTATAGGTGCAAAACCAATAGTAACTCCCTGACCTGCCATAATGAACAACTCTATTAATTATCACTGCTCTAAAATTTAGAATGTACTTCTTTTAGGGCTTATCAATCACTGAGTGATTATATATATATGTGTGTGTCCGTGCGAGTTTATATATATGTATACACCTATCATGTGTGTGTGTGTGTGTATATATTTATATATATAGGTAATTATTTGGACTTTGAGTGTATGTTTAGTAACATGCCGATCAAAGCACTTCCACTGTTTAGGCTACCTGATGTCACTCACAGTTAAGATATAATTGTCACTGGATCTACATCAGGAACTCTGCAGTGTTAATTGAGTTTATAAGCACTCTATGGGCAACAACAACATGCCAAGAGAATCTCAGTATACATAGTAATGTATCTTATTCACATCAGACACCGGATGAGATACTACCTACATTGATAGATGCAACACAACTAGATGTATGTATTATATCCCAACTGTAAGGGACAGATGCAGGATGGGTTGAAACGATTGTTGTGCTGAATAAAGATCCTTGCAAAACTCATTTCCTGTTTTCCTCATTCATTATATATATATATATATATATATATATATATATATATATATATATATATATATATATATATATAGCAGGTGCAAAAGTAGGTATACAGTAAGTATTACATCAATGTTATAAATACTTAATTCATTAAAATTATTAGCACATTAAATTAGTTAGTCTCATTTTTTGATATTTTCAGAGTCGTTAATCATAATAATGCATTTATCTTAACTATAATAATACTTTTATCATAACTTTTAATTTTTTTTTTATACTAATAAATGTGTATTGTAATGTGTTTTCTTTTTTTCATAACTGTATGCCTACTTTTGCACCAACCTGTGTATATATATATATGTGTATGTGTATCTATATATATATATATATGTATATAAGCTGGGACACCATTGGTTTTCCAGCAAATGAAGGACTGGTACATCTGTCCTTTAATGCAGATATATTGTAAGTGGTTGCTTGAAATTCCAGTTGTCACAAAATCTACTTCTCTGCATGACCACAGGCGGCGTTGTGCATGCCATGTGTTTACATGCATTATTTACACAGCACTTGTTGGTAGAGATACCAAAAATCTGAAATATTTTCTACTTATCTAGCTCTAAGTTACACTTAGCTATGGCAACCTGGAACCTGACAGTGTCCACAGCCCAATATTCAGCTCAAGTGCTTCCCCTAACTTTACACGCTAGCAGGACCTTAGACTTTTGCAATATATATATATATATATATATATATATATATATACATATAAAATTTAGATTCAAGGTGAATATGGTACTTAAGTTTAGGCACCAGAATTAAGTATGGCATTATCCAAACAATT
>NC_068996.1:43829039-43834797 GCF_001194135.2 Octopus bimaculoides | reverse complement strand
ATATGTGTGTGTGTATGTGTGTGTATGTGTGTGTGTATGTGTGTGTGTGTGTGTATATGTGTACATGCACACACACATATGTATATACTTATATGTGTATATATGTATATAAACATGTATACATACTTTTGCACCACCTGATAATATATATATATGTATATATGTATGTATGCATGTATGTATATTGTATATATATATATATATATATATATATATATTTGTATAATATATATTATACGACTGAAATGCACACAGTTTCCATCACCTAAATTCCACTCCTAATGTATTGGTCAATTCATTGTTATAGTGGAAGACGCATGTCATGTCTTATGTGCAATGCAAGAGGGGATCAATAGGGATGCCATGTGCTTGTGTCATGAACTTTTTATCCATGCATTTCTCTGGCACTTTATTGTCTCATAATTATTTCAAGTCAATGTTTTTTTTAAATCTTGTCAGTCTGGCAGCTAAACAGGATAATCCAGTGTGTTAAACGTAAATCACTTAACGTACTTTGAAAGACAATAAACGGAAAAGGTCGGGACAGTGCATTATTAATTTTTTTATCTCAAAGGTTTTATAATGTATTTTAATTATGTCTTGCTCTGCAGGTAAGTATATTTGGTTCTTGAAACAACTTTCAGTAATGAAGTATCGGGAAGTTTAATATGCATGGGAGTTTTGTGCTTTTGAAAATCTTATACGTTGTATCAATGTGTCCCATAACAGGAAGCTTTTAGACGTTTTTTTTCTTTTTACTTCCATCTAACATGGAAATTAAGCATACAGTTCAATGGGAAAATATGTTTTGTTTGTGTTATAAATGGTAAAAGGACCCCATTTGGTCGTGGATGACATTGGATTGCACCTAGAAAACTACCTTCCTAGGTACAAGTCTGGGTAAAGTTTTTTGTATGGAAGACCAGTAGTTGACCATGCATACCAACATCCTCTCAACATGTCACTGATGTTATCTAAGGGAAATGCAAAGGCTGATACAGTTTGGCACCAGTGATGTTGCGACTCATTTCTACAGATGAGTGAACCGAGGCAATGTGAAATAAAGTGTCTTGCTCAAAAACATAACACACAGCCTGGTCCAGGAATCGAACTCATGACTTCATGATTGTGAGTCTGGAAACTCCATATTATAAAAAGATTTTTATGAATGCAAATATTCTGTAACTGAAATGGTTTCTCGAGAGATGGGGCCAACAGTGCATTTTAAGGGAGAGGAATGTACCCAGAGGTAGTTCCTGATCTATTCAAGGACATCAGCATGACCTCAACTAAATGCAGATACCAGGGTACAGACAAATATATGATCTACTATAATCATCAATGACATTATTTCAAATTTTGACACAAGGCCAGTAATTTTTGGGAGAGTGTTAATACTTATTTTACCAATATTTATTTTATCAACCCTGAAGAGATGAAAGGCAAAGTCGACTTTGGTGGAATTTGAACTCAGAACTTAAAAACAGACCATTTTGCCTGGTGTGCTAACAACATTGCCAGCTCACCACCTTATAGTCATCAGTAATATTATTGGTTTTAACCATTACCTCTCTGGTAGTATATAAATTATCTAATGATACAATACTAATGGTACACTAGATTAGTTGTAATGTGTAGTCATGAGTTGTACTTCCTTAGGATCTGACAAACAATGATATTACCTGCTATTGTTTTATAAAATGAGGAACCTCTACATAGTTGCTTGACATGTGAGAAATAACAGCCAAATTTTCTTCAAATTATACCATTTTTAAACAGAGACACATAGGATAATAATCTTTTCTAAAAAAGCACGAAGCCTGATATTTTGTGGGAGGGGCTAGTCAATGACATCGACCCCAGTGCATAACTGGTACTTATTTCATTGACCCTGAAAGGGTAAAAGGCAAAGTTGACCTCAGTGGAATTTGAACTCAGAACACAAGGAGGGATGAAATGTAGTTAAGCATTTTGTCAAGCATGCTACTGATTCTGCCGGCTGTGAGTATACAATATTTGAGAAAAGATTGGCTAGTCTTGGATAAAATTGCTTTTGGTCATTCACAGATCCAATCAATTAAGACCAATCAGGGAAAAAACAACTTCATCATTTAATTTGGGTCCCATAAAATGATAAGTTTTTTTTTTCCTTCCTATTGGATTATCACAATGATGATTTCTTAAGAAAGTACATGTATTTAAGCCTATTTTTCTGTTTCCAGAATTATGCACAGCATAATGGAATGGAAATAGTTTCAAAGTTAACCCAATCAGTAGTTAAACTCAGGACTTTGAATTGAGTATTGAAACTGAGTCTTGTATATGGACTGTTATAAGCTTGTCTGTACACCTCAGATATTGTGACTCAATATTTTAATGAATATTGAATTCTTTTTTCTGTAAGCACAAGACTCCTTCTTCACGGAAGAAACTAAATGAGATCTAATTACACTTAAGGTTGTCTGAAGTATCCATTTTCCCATTTTAACAAAGTGATAATAATTAAAAACCATAAACCAAATTGGGATTGCAGAAATAGCTCATTGAATGCAGAAATAGCTCATTGAATGCAGACATAGCTCAGAGTTTTCTAATTGAAACTATTTATATACTTTTTCACTAAGAGGCAGAGAGCTTGATATATATAAGAGATAAAGAAATGAGATTTTTGGTCACTTGTACATTTTCAATGACCAAAAACATCATGAAAAGTTTATCTCAATTGTACAAGGATTGCAATACTAGGTTAGCAAATGTTTTCTTTTATAGGCAGAAGAAACTTAATTGTAAGAGAAGAATAATTCTTTCTAAGTTTGGTATGAGGCTAGGAATTTTGAGGGAAGGAGGAAAATTGATTGTATTAATCCCAGTGCTCAACTGGTACTTTTTTTTTATCAGCCTCAAAAGGATGAAAAACAAAGCCAGCCATCGCAGCATTTGAACTGAGAATGTAAAGAATTGGAAGTTTTGCTAAGCATATTGTCCGGTGTGCTAACGATTTTACCAGCTTGCTGCCTTAGCATAGAAAGAAAATAATAAGACTTCTTGCCTTTTGTGAAGGATATTAGCAATATAATTGAAGTTAAAAATATATATCCGATAACCAGACATTAGAAACATGCTGCCAATATTTGGGAATCATAATTCTATATGAGGCCAATAAATATTGACTTTTGAAGAGGCTCAAGGCCAAATATTTTCTCAAGGAAACATATAGTTAATGGAAAGGATCATAATTTATAACTGGTATTTATCTTGTGAACTACAGGGGTTAAAAAAAAGTTAATCAACAAAATAAAGAGAACCATATCATGATTTGAACACATATGAAACTAAATACTGTAATGATTTTATATTATGTCTTAGTCGGAACAGTGTCCTCATCTTGGCTTTTGCTTTCACTACATTTTGGCTGTGTACACTCCAGCCTTCTTCAAGTGTCTACCTAATGCAGTGCAGTCACCTAAAGCTTCTGAGTTCAATACCAGGTAATTCACTAAAGTGAATCACAGGCACCTAAAATAAGGCTGGAGCATACAACAGGTGAAATGTAGTGGAAAGCGATAACTAAGATGAGGATACCAATCTGACTAACACATAGTATAAGAATTCCTCGTTTCAGAAATATAGAATTGTAATGATTTTAGTTGAGTCCTCAAAGAATATTTAAAGCAAAACAGCAAATAAACAAAAGTAAGATTTCAATACATGAGTACACCAAGAGGAAATTTTCCCCTTTATCATTGTATGATCCGTACCTTGATAGTGCCTTCAACAGATTTTCTTCTTGGTTTACGATGCTTGTTGTGTGTTACGCATCGACAAATAAGTTGTTTAATGATGCGTAGAAAATAATATACAGATTTAGGACTTATTATTAGGTTGAATGGAGGTGGCAATGTTGAACCTTCATCAAAATAACCCATCCAAAGTTTGGATCGGGCAAACTTCCACTCCATATCAGCATGATTCTTTGAAAGAAATAGAGAGAGAAAAAGAAAAGAAAAGAAAGGAAAAATTAAAGATTTGTATCATTTAAAAGCATGTAAAGAAATTATTGTTGAAAAACAAATTTACTTTGATGACCAAAGTGCATAGTTCCTTTAAAAATTAGAAACATTTGTAAAATGCAGGAATGAAATTTTCCTAGGGTGTGCAAAATCAGTTTTTCACAAGGATTTTTGAAGCATTTTTCATTGCCCGAACAAAAATTTTAGGGGTTGTACTCACATCTGCTGTTCTCAATCCTATGAACACATTAAAAATTATATACATAATACTCAGCACAGATATAGTCATGTGGTTTGTAACAAGTTGGTTCTAGGTTCAGTTCTACTGCTTGGAACTTTGGGAAAGTGTCTTCTACTATAGCACCAGGTTGACTAATGCCTTGTAAGCAACATTTTAATTTTTTTTACAAAGAAACTGTGTGGAAGCCCTTCATATACACAATATGAAAATAAGAGTTTCTTGCCGTGAAGGCAAGTGCTTAGGCTGATTTTTATAACATGCCTTGCGTCTCCAAGCAGTATGTATGTATGTGAGTGTGTGTGTGTGTGTGTGTGTATGTGTGCGTGTGCATGTGCGTGTGTGTATGTGTGTTTGTGTGCGTGTGTGTGTGCGTGTGTGTGTATGTGTGTGTGTGTGCCTGCCTGTGTGTGTATGTGTGTTTGTACCCCCCACTACTGCTTTACAACCGATGTTGACGTGTTTTTGTCCCTGTAACTTAGCAGTTCAGCAAAAGAGACTGATAGCGTAAGAACAAGGTTTTAAAATAATATGTAGTGGGGGCAATTCATTCAACTAAAAATTCTTCAAGGCAGTGCGCTAGCATGGCCACAGTCTAATGACTGAAATAAGTAAAAGATAAGAGATTTATGATATATTTATGATATATATTTATGATATGAATTTATGATATATATAAAGAAAATTCTTTCAGTTTCCCTCAACCAAATCCACTCACACAAGTTTGGTTGGCTCCGGGACTGAAGTAGAAGGCAGTTACCATATTTCTGTTGAAATACACATTGTTTTAATTAATTTTAATAATAATGAAGAATTTAGTAAAATAACCGTCACTATGATGCTAGGATCTGGAATATAAATTAACATGAAATTTTTATAAAAATTTGCTTACAAGACATTAGTCAACCTTGCACTATGGGAACTGAACTTGGAACCATGTGGTTGGGAAGCAAACTTCTTACCACATAGTTACCATGATGGGAAAGAAAATCTCTGCTGCAATGCATTGTTTATTTTTTTATTTTTTTTACTTTTGTTTGTACATATGAAGAGTTCTCAATTTACCATCATGATCTGTTTGGAAAATTAATATTTCTTTATGACCAACGTGCAAGTAACTAAGCAATCCACAGAAACGTGTACCCCTAACGTAGTTCTCAGGGTGATTCAGTGTGACACATAGCGTGACAAGGCCGGCCCTTTGAAATACAGGTACTACTCATTTTTGCCAGCTGAGTGGACTGGAGCAATGTGAAATAAAGTGTCTTGCCCAAGGACACAACGCGTTGCCGGGAATCGAACTCACAACCTTATGATTGTGAGCTGAATGCCCTAACCACTAAGCCATGCGCCTTCACTAACCTTTTTAATATCCAAATTCAAATGGTAAAAGTTCCAAAAATGTATATTTCAATATAGAACATTTAATATTTAATTCCATTTTGTTATCATTTTTCAGTTGAAATATTATGCTTTTATTTCTATTAATTATGAAAATAATGAAAATTTT
>NC_068996.1:43826866-43828332 GCF_001194135.2 Octopus bimaculoides | reverse complement strand
GGTGAAAGGTTTTAATTTAGATCACTCTAACTCTTCTGTTACCATATAATTCTGTTGAAATACACATTGTATCAATTAATTTTGAAAATAATCGAGAATTTAGTAAAATAACAGTTAATATGAAGCTAGGATTTAAGACTCTTTTACTCTTTTACTTGTTTCAGTCATTTGACTGTGGCCATGCTGGAGCACCGCCTTTAGTTGAGTAAATCGACCCCAGGACTTATTCTTTGAATGCCTAGTACTTATTTTATATACGACAGGCTTCTTTCAGTTTCCGTCTACCAAATCTACTCACAAGGCTTTGGTTGACCTGAGGCTATAGTAAAAGACACTTGCCCAAGGTGCCATGCAGTGGGACTGAACCCAGAACCATGTGGTTGGTAAGCAAGCTAACATGAAATTTTGCTAAAAGTTTTCAATTTAGATAATTTTAACTCTTTTGTTACCATATTGCTACTGAAAGGCACTGCTTTTGTTTCAATTAATTTTCAAAATAACGAGGAATTTAGTAAAATAACTTTGTCACAGTTAAGCTAGAGTTTTGAGACATAAATTAACATGAAAGTTTGATTAAAGGTTTTAATTAAGATCATTTTAAAACAGGAAGATTGTATCATAGGAGATGATGATGATGGTCATGTTGACAATGATGATGATGGTTATGTTGATGATGGTTATGTTGATGATGATGATGGTGATGCTTATGTTGATGATGCTTATGTTGATGATGATGATGGTGATGGTGATAGTTATGTTGATGTTGCTAATAGTTATGGTGATGGTTATGTTCATGATGATGATGATGATGATGATGATGTTGATGGCGATGGTCGTTGATGTTGATGATGGTGATAATAATGGCTGATGGTGATGGTTATGCTGCTGCTGATGATGATGATGGTCATGTTGATGATGATGATGATGATGATGATGATGATGACGATGGCAATGACACCACTGTTGTCAACAATGCCACCACCACCACCGCCGCCGCCGCCGCCACCGCGGCCACCGCCACCAAACAAAAACTGACAGCGAAGTCGACTTACCTCAATTTCTTGATATGAATTTGACATCATAGCAATTAACATATTGATTAAAACAATGATAGCCATGGCATGGTATGCCATGAACAAGATTTCGCCCATTAATTCTGTAAATTTCGGTCCATCTTCAATCTTGATATCTTTTAGCTGAGTTAAGCTAAACAACGACCAGAACAGAGTTCCATAACTAGCCCCAAGCCTGAAAAAAATAAAAACAGAAATAATAACAACAATAATAATAATGATGACGATGACAATGATGATGATAAATAATAATAATAATAATAATAATAATAATAATAATAATAATAATAATAGGTGCCTTAGGTATAATAAAAAAAATATTCAGACAAATACATAATAAAAAAAATATTCAGACAAATACATAACAAAAACACCAGGACTTACAAATATATA
>NC_068996.1:43824965-43826509 GCF_001194135.2 Octopus bimaculoides | reverse complement strand
AAAGTGTCTTCTACTATAGCCTTGGGCTGACCAAAGCCTTGTGAGTGGATTTGGTAGACGGACACTGAAAGAAGCCTGTCGTATATATATATATATATATATATGTATATGTATATATATGTGTGTGTGTGTATATATGTTTGTGTATCTGTGTTTGTCCCCCCCAACATCACTTGACAACCGATGCTGGTGTGTTTACGTCCCGCAACTTAGCGGTTCAGCAAAAGAGACCGATAGAATAAGTACTAGGCTTATAAAGAATAAGTCTTGGGGTCGATTTGCTCGACTAAAGGCGGTGCTCCAGCATGGCAACAGTCAAATGACTGAAACAAGTAAAAGAGTAAAAGAGTAATAATCATTTCTATTGTAGGCATAAGGCCTGAAATTTTGAGGAAGGGGCCTAGCTGAATACATCAACCCCAGTGCTCAAGTGATACTTATTTCATTGGCCCTGAAAGGGTGAAAGGCAAAGTCGATCTCGACAGAATACTAAAACTACTTCTACAACTATTAATAATAATGATAAAATGACTGCAACATATGTTGGAGAAGCCATACTTTATTTTATGAAAAGACCCTCCTCACTGTTGTAACAACAAGAAACATGTTGCAGAGATACGATTGCTTTTCTTTTTTGGTTAAAATGTTCAACTTCAGTATATAGAAAGCATATGAATAAACATGTTTGTATTTATTGCAAAATAGATACGACTTAAGTTTCCACTAATGCACCTAAACCAGTAATAGCAAATTTGTAGCAGTCATATTGGTAAAGCTTGATAAAATAGAAGCAAAATTAAAAAATGGCCTGGAGTAAAGGAACAATACATCAGTGAGTCATAAACATATATCTACACTACACCAAACAGTTATACAAAAGCACCTTGAAAGAGATGTAAGATTAACAGAGAAGAAGGAAGTAAAGAAATAAGGAAAAAAAAAATATCTGAATACACTATTGAATGTACAAAAATTTATAATATACAATAATAAAAATATGCTAGTAGTAGAAATAGAACAACATTTACGAATACAGTAATCCCCTGCCATATCGCAGTTCACCTATCATGGTTTATTATTCAACCCTTTTGTTACTGTATTTATTTTGAGATGCTCTGTGTTTCTTTCAATTACCTTAAATATAACAAAGAATTTAGTAAAATAACTTAATTATCATTAAGTTAGTGTTAGGAACATAAATTTGGTGGAAGATTTTAATTCAGAAATTATGAAAGCAAGACATTTGTACTACAGAGCTAGAGGCAGTTTTAGCTGGGTTAGTATCTAAAGGGTTAAGAATTGTTTCTCTATTATATATTTTAACCCTTTTGTTACCATATTTCTGTTGAGATGCTCTGTGTTTCTTTTAATTAATTCTAAATATAGTAAAGAATTTAGTTAAATAACTTGGTTATCATTAAGCTAGTGTTAGGAACATAAATTGTGACTAAGGTTTGGTGGAAGATTTTAATTCAAAACTTTTGTAAACAAGACATTTGTACTCAGAGCCAGAAGTGGTTTCAGCCAGGTTGGTATCTAAAGGG
>NC_068996.1:43810861-43824646 GCF_001194135.2 Octopus bimaculoides | reverse complement strand
TAATACCTGTGATAATCGAGGGATTACTGTAACTACATACAAATAAGAAAAAATTAAAAAAAGGGAGGGAAGTTCTCACAAATCTATGGAGGCATTTCAACAGATCCCATGCAGAAATGGAAGAATCAATACAAAAAGAAGATGATACTACAGATTAATTAAAAACCCAAAACATAATGGAAATACCACAGTTTTCTGAGACCAACCATAAAAGCATGCATTTACATTATCAATGTCTTTGAAAACTGGATTTCCTATATATAAATCAAAGAGTTATCTCTGGTTTAGGTAGAAGGTAAAATTATTTTCTTGAGTCACACCAACTCATAAGGGCCGGTTCCCCGGTTTCCATGGCATATAAACTCCCTACCTGGATGGGAAGCCAGTCCTTTGTAGGATTACTCATTTTTGCCAGCTGAGTAGACTGGCACAATGTGAAATAAAGTGTTTTGCCCTAGAGCACAATGCATTGCCTGATCCAGGAATTGAAACCACAATCTTACAATCAGGAGTCCAACATCCTAACCACTAAGCCATGTGCCTTCATTCTGCTTTAGATGCACAAATTGAGCTTGAATGAGGTATCAAAAACAACAATATTTACAACACAGAAAAGTAGGCCATTACCACTAGAAATCCTGGTTTCAAATTTTGGCACAAGGCCAGTAATTTGGGGGAAGGAATTAAATCAATTACATAGACCCCTAATGCTAAAATAGTAATTATTTTACTGACCTTGAAAGGATAAAAAGCAAAGCTGACCTCGGTGGAATTTGAACCAGAATGTAAAGGCAGATGAATACTGCAAAGCATTTATTTTGATTGGCATGATAATGATTCTGCCAGTTTACCACCTTACCGTTTCTAGAAATATTGGAAGGAATATCCAGATATCCTTTAATATAGATGACAGGTGTCACTTAGGTGAAACTCCTGAAGCAAAACGCCTTTTTGTATTAAGATAGTTCTGATAATGATAATACAACAAAGCTTGGAGATGCAATACAATAATAACAATGATACATTTAGCCCCTAAGTTTCATCTACTTCAAGAAAAAGCTCTCTAGTGACCATTTGAAACTCTAATCTACTTTAGAAAATTACTATACAACTTAACTTACACCTACCTAACTGTTGAACTAAATGTATTCTAGCAGCTGAGGATTGTACTTTTTCAGTCCATTTTCAATTGGTACAAGTGGAATGAAACAAACATTTCTAAAAGCATATAAGAAGAGGCACAGGCATACTCCAGGATATAGTGGTACTAAGATTTGTAGACACTGTTAGGACAGCCTCACACTGTTTCGATGTTGTAATAATTCTTCCGATAAAACAAGTTATAGTTCTTTCACTTATTTATTTAGTTATATCAAGAGAAATTAGATGCATTTTCAGTCATTTTGTTACATTAAACATTAAAACTAGGAAGGTAATAAAAGATGTGTGAGAATATACAAAAGTAAAGGGGATTTGGAAATATCAACAAATTAAAAACAACAACAAAAAAGAAACCCAGAATGATTAGAGCAAGATAATTGAAAAAAAAAAGGTACATTTGGAAGCATTTAGTGTTATTCACACCCCCCTCTATATGATTGAGAACTTGGTTTGGTTGGGTTAACACATCCTATATTTCTATTTCCTTATTGCTGTTCATATTGGGAGTTGGTACTGCCGAAAGTGAGCATTAATATCATTTACGTGGGACAAGACATATAATGATAATATGTAGCAAGCGAGGAAAAAAAATATCATTGGTTGAAATGGATTTTAATTATCATCATTACAACGTATAAGATTATTTTTTCCGAGTTCCTGTTATACAATGATTACTTTCATTTCTGTTATCCATTCTGTAGGTAGTTAACTTCATCATTTGTTGACTGCTAGAAGACTAGTGAAAAAAAAATGAGAGAAAGAGTAAGAGGGTCTACTTTTCTCTGTTGATAAGTCAAGAAGATCAGGGTTGTGTAGTTGTATGATGACAATCTATAAATGAAAGGAGAGAAATAAATGCTTTTCAGCGAGGCAAGGTCAACTTTATATTCCATCCTTTCAGAGCAGACGAAATAAAATCCCAGTCAATCACTGGAATTAGTGTAATTGACTAAACCTCTCCCCAAAATTTGCAGACCTTGTGCCTATAGTAGAAAGAATTACTATTCTTCTTCTTCTTCTTCTTCTTATTATTATTATCAATAATTCTTTTTATCATAGGTTTATTAGAACTCCTGGTGCCTTGCATGCGTAGCGGGCTTCCTACCTGCAGCCTATGGTTCCATGTTATCTGTTCTTTTCAACTATCTAATACATTCCTGATTATTCTGGCTGTGCCAAAGAGGCAAACCTTTTGTAACAGTTCTATTGGGCACTCTATTCCAGTTTCCTTTATATTCCTCTTGATGCCTTCCGATACTGTTCCCAAGGACCCAACAATAATTGACACTATCTCCACCCTCTTCATTTTCCATAGCTGGGCTATTTCATACTTAAGAGGATTGTATTTATCTATCTTTTCACCTTCCTTCTTGACTATTCATAGGTCAAAGGGGTATGCAACATCAACTATATTGCATATGTGGTGCACCTTATCCACCACTACTAGGTCCGGTCTGTTATGCTCTAGCACCTGATCTGTTTGGATTGGGAAATCCCAGAAGATTTTGCGAGTCTCTGACTCCGTCACTCTGTGGTTTGTGCTCATACCACATCTTGCCTCTCTCTAGTCCCCACTTTTTGTACAGTTTCCAATGTAACACTTTTGCTACCTCATCATGTTGCCACAACTTCCAGTAGTTTTGGGCAAGTCTAGAGCAAATAGTTTGCGATTATTATTATTATTATTATTATGATTGTAACTCATGATTTGTAGCATGCATGAAAATCTCCCTCTTACATGAAAATGATTTATGAACATTGTAGAAAACATGTTCAAAAACTGAATATGGATACAATTGCTTTAAGAATGCTATTTTCTGGGAATCATTTATGCCTATTCTTATTGTTAATCTGTCAATATCTTTAAAGAACTGCTCCGTATCATTCCTGCTGTATCAAAAGAAATAGAATGATGGATACATTCCTGAACTGTCATAATACTTTTGGTTCAACAGACTTCCATAGCTAGTTTCAACTTATTCCTGCACAACATTATAATCACATAGCATTGCCGAATCCACTTGCATCTACACGGTTTTTGTTTACTGAATTTTCTTACCCAACAGACACTGTGAGTTAAAATAAATTCCCCCAAAATTTGCTGATGGTGCCAAACAAATAACTGACTTCGAGATTCACTATCTGCACAATTTTAGCTGCAAGTAACCTCATTGTCAGTTTTTCTCTTATTTTCTCATTTTCTCTTATTTACCTTCCAGATGATGAAAGAACTCAAATAATTTGTTTCATTTAACTTGCACGTGTTGAAAGAAATTGAGTAATTTGTCTTATTTTCCTCATTTTCTCTTATTTAACCTCCACTCACTGACAGAAATTGAATAATCAGTCTTATTTTCCAAATTTTTTCTCTTGGTTAACCCCAGATCAAAAAAAAAACCCAAAACACAAAACATAAAAGAATAAAACTGAACATCTTATCTGATAAATAGAATGTTCTTATTTTTCTTAAAAACCTGAATTAATTCAACCTTATTTTTATTTTCCCATCTGATGGAGTAGTTTCTCTTTCCTTTCAATTGGAGTACAGATAATTATTTAATGTTCCATGTAAGGTATAACTAAGGCAAAAGTTCACAGCCTGTTAAAGTTTAGTATTCCATATTGCATTTGAGATATGTATCACACCATCAATCATCTGTATAACTGTTCAATGTAAAATGTAGGTCAGAAGTTCAAATCTCATTAACAAATGTACATTACAAAAATGTGCAGATGTACATTTTGATATCTATACATCACCAGGAGTTCTTAAAGATACCATGTTTATGTTATTAGTGAATTAATAAACCATTTAAGTATTTTTGTTTTTTCACTCCATAAAACTAAATAAAATATTTTTGTATCATAGACAATGCACTTTTTTGTTCACTCATTGCAGTCTTTGGACTGCAGTCACTGGCCATGCTGGAGTACTGGTGTGAAGGTTACTTATTTTTAGTACCAAATACTTATCTACCTCAACTGTGACTTTGTTACCATGTTGTGTCTCTGCCATCTGGGCCCATCAAATGGTTTTCATTCCCTCATGTCTTAAAGCACATAATGCAATTTTCGTGTTAAGCATAGAAGAACTGGTCAAGAACCAATCTTACTATAAGCACATCAGTTGCAATGCCCCTCCTAAGCACTAACGTAACCAGAGTGTGTGCTGCCCGGGGTGGCCCTTCTGTTTGCTGACCCTGGACCCCACAAAACACATGTTGCCTACAGCAGACCCAAAAGTGGTGCCCCTTTAAAAGTGCTACCCCTACTGCCCTCCCTCTCAGCTATGCAAGTCCTTCTAAGCATCTCTTCTGGGTTACTAACTAGCTCTCCTTCTAGTCTTGATTTTCCCCCCACTCTTTCCTTACTAAACCTTATTAACTGTAACCTAATGACCCTTTTCTAGGCTTTCTACCACCATTGGTTATTGTTGGTTGCCTCTGTAAAATTCTTCTTAATTAGTTCTCTTATCCAATCTCTGCAAACTTGGAGTGTTGGGAAAGACGTTTTCAGTTTCCAGCAATTGGGTCTCTGTCTATGCAACCTATCTAGGCTGACTGAACAGATCACAAATTTCTAGTCTATGCAGTAGACTAATTTGAATTGTAGACACCCTATGCTATTCCTGTTTGCTGACTTACAGAATACTTTGTCTAGATGCAGTCTAGATGACTGATGCTAACTGCCCCTGATGTGGATGCATTCTAGAAATTTCAGTCAGCTGGAAACATATGAGCAGATTTGAGAGACTCTTATACTTGATCTATCAGCTAGCCACAGACAATCCAAGCATATATCCACTAATGAAAAGGATTTCTGGGGAAAACTTCTAGACATCTGAAGAAATCTGGCTGCCCTGCAAGAAGCTATTGGTCTGAGGGCATTTATTGTTATTACTTTTAATGTCCAGGGCCTCCAACTTACTGTCTGGGTTCAAGAAAGATTAACTATATATAGAGATTTGAACCTTTCTGAAGTAACACTGCTACTCTAACTTCTATTCCCGGTTGGCTCAGGGATGTATAGATCTCAAAGTCCTTGAAAAATGGATTCCTCAGCAATCTTGGTCTCACTGATGGCTAACACACCCATAGCTAATGACCTGACATCATTGAGCAAGCACTCCTGCTTCAATGATGTCCTCAGACTACATACATTTATGCAATCCACTCCTAATGCTGTTATGTTTAGGTCTGTTCAAAGCCAGTAATTTTGATGGGGAGGGGTGCAAGTTGATCACATCAACTCTAGTAACTGACTGATTCTTTATTTTATCAATCCTGGAGAGATGTAAGGCAATGCTGACCTTGGTGGGATTTGAGTTCAGAATATAAAGAGTCAGAAGAAATGCCACTAGGCATTTTGTCTGATGTGCTTCACTGCCTTCAGATAATTTTTGTACCATTTACCCATAGTAAAGTAGATGGTAACACACTTGGTGTAGTAAGCTAAGATATTTTAATTTAATTTTCTGCCTTAGTGATGAAGAAAAATATACAATTATGTGTAATGGTTAACCATTTAGTATTCAAACTGTCCATATCTGGCTCAAATATTCTAACAGCTTTATGTTCAAACTGACTGGATCAGGCCTCTCACAACTACCATGCAATGTCATTCTAGAAGTAAACAATCACATCATTGAAATCTCAAAGCTATGAAATAATGGATGATAAATTCAAAACAATGAATAAATAATCTTTACATCTGACAGAATAATCTGAATGTTAAAGGGTTAAAAATAGTTAAGAAAAGAAAAAGGAGGTGGCATTCCCTGGAATTATAATTAAATATAAAATATAAGTAGGGAGTAAGTTTCATTTTTTTGTATTTGCTTTGGTCAGTATGATGATAACTTCAATCTCAAACCAACCAAGACAGACATGGAATTAAACAACAACAAAACAACACCACCACCATCAACAACAACAACAACAACAACAACCAAAATAACACTAATAACAAAAATTAGGCTTTCTTTGAAAAGATAAAAAAGGGATCACCCATTACTACACACACACACACACACACACACACACAATGTAATGTACTTCTATATAAAAACACGCAAGTGTACACATACACACACACACATATATATATATGATCATGAAAAATTGAAACAAAGATTATATATATATAAGTGTAGGAGTGGCTGTGTGGTAAGTAGCTTACTTACCAACCACATGGTTCTGGGTTCAGTCCCACTGCGTGGCACCTTGGGCAAGTGTCTTCTACTATAGCCTCAGGCCAACCAAAGCCTTGTGAGTGGATTTGGTAGACGGAAACTGAAAGAAGCCCGTCGTATATATATGTATATGTATGTGTGTGTATGAGTTTGTGTGTCTGTGTTTCTCCCACCAACATCGCTTGACAACTGATGCTGGTGTGTTTATGTTCCCCATAACTTAGCGGCTCGGTAAAAGAGACCGATAGAATAAGTACTAGGCTTACAAAGAATAAGTCCTGGGGTTGATTTGCTTGACTAAAGGCGGTGCTCCAGCATGGCCACAGTCAAATGATTGAAACAAGTAAAAGAGTAAAGATTATATATACTTACGTTGAAAATGCTCGATTTCCTGGGTTATTGCTTGGGTTGTAGTACCAATATAGCTGATTTAGACCACACGCAAATGACGTTAAAACCAAGAAGAATATAAATAAAAACTTTGCAATATCTATCAACATGCAACCTAATGATATTTGTAACGGCCCGAGGTGTTGATTCGCTTGAAACAAAAATATAATTCGAGCAAAACTAAAAACATTTGCAACTGCAAAAAGTCCTTCAGATATAAGAGTTGGGTCATTGACTGGCCAGTTTTTCCTTTGCATGTTATCGGGTCCATATTTCCCTGATTCTACTTGAATGTAAGCTACGATTCGTAACGAGAATGTAGCCAGGTAAAGTGATAACATAATAAAATCAAGCCAATTCCACCATTGGCGTACATATGCTTTTAGCCCTTCTTCCCACAGTTGTTTGCATTCAGCCCATATGAAACCTAGAAAAGAAAAAAGAAAAAGAAAAAAAACATATCTTTTAGTAAGACAATTTCAGAAAATAATGATTTCAAATTTTGGCACAAAGCCAGCAATTTAGGAGGAAGGATAAGCTGATTATATCAACTTCAGTTTTAGAAATAATACATTTCTAAATCTCTCAGAGAGATTTATGCAGTATTGATACGATGAAGTAGTTGTATGCTGTCAACTTAATGCGACAGTTCCCTGAAGGGAATAATATTACTGTTGGTTAGATCTAGAAAGCTGCACCGCTTCCTGTTAGTGTCAAGGCCGACAGGAAGTGGTGCAGCTTCCTAGGTTTAACCAACAGTAGTATTATTCTCTTCAGGGGACTGTCACATTCAGTTGACAGCATACAACTATATCAGCTCCAGTGTTCAAATGGTACTTATTTTATCGACTCTGAAAGAATGAAAGGTAAAGTTGGCCTCAGTGAAATTTGAACTCAGAACTTAAAGATGGACAAAATGCTACTAAGCATTTTGTCTTGTGTGCTAATGATTCTGCCAGCTTGCCATCCTCATAATTTCAGAAAATATTCTTTTCTACTCTAGGCACAAGGCCTGAAATTTTTGGGGAAGGGGCCAGTCGATTAGATCGACCCCAGCACGCAACTGGTACTTAATTTATCGACCCTGAAAGGATGAAAGGTAATGTTGACCTTGGCAGAATTTGAACTCAAAACGTAAAGATATGAAATGCCACTAAGCATTTTGCCTGGGGCACTAACGTTTCTGCCAGCTTGTCACCTTCTGATATTCTTTTCTACTCTAGGTATAAGGCCTGCAGTTCTTGGGGAGAAAGCCAGTTGATTAGATTGATCCCAGTATGCAACTGGTACTTAATTTATCGACTCTGAAGGGATGAAAGGCAACGTTGACCTCAACAGAATCTGAACTCAGAACGTAAAGACAGAAAAAATACTGCTAAGCATTTTGCCTGGCTTGTTAATGTTACTGCCAGCTTGTCACCTTAATTTCAGAAAATATTAAAATGTCATTTCAATTAAGACAAAAGAGAAAAGATAGAAAGAAATAATGTGTATTGGGAATAAATGGCGTTATAAACATGACAGAATTTGCTAAGATGTTATTTTGAAGCTAATATATGAAGCATACAATAAACTGTTTTGACAAAACCGTTGACATAAGATCTGTAATGATTATGAAATGTTCGGGTCACCAATTTGTCATGATCAATAAACATTGGTAGTCACCAGTTTGTAACAATCATGTGCAATGATCAATGAACCTTGGAATTACCAATTTCTAAGGGTTATGAGTATCTCTTTATATGTGGGCATGTTTGCAAGTTGGCACCACCAGTTTGTTGTGGTTAAGTGTAAGATCCAATTTGAACAGTTTTTAACGAGGTGAAAAAGGTGAAGGTGGCTAAGGCCTTGGTAATATTATAATCTTCTGGTTTCAAACGAGTCATGATAAAGAACATCAAGAAATACCAAATTAAAATTGACTGCCACATTTATTTCACTGCTAATAGAAGATACAGTGAACTGGTACACATGAATAATTCTTATTTCTGTATTGCCCACAAGGAGCTAAACATAGAGGGGACAAGCAAGGACAGACAAAGGGATTAAGACAATTACATCCACCCTAGTATGCAACTGGTACTTAATTTATCGACCCTGAAAGGATGAAAGGCAAAGTCGACCTCAGTGGAATTTGAACTCAGAACGTGAACACATGAAATACCGCTAAGCATTTTGCCTGGCATGCTAATGTTTCTGCCAGCTCACCATACATATGAATAATTCTGTTAATAAAAATGCATTGGTTCTTCTTGCAGATTGAACACGAAGATGTGTGTAGGAAAAACACAAAGCATGGTGACAAAAATCTCTGCTGACAATTCTCTCCTCACTGCGAATGCATAGCAAAATAAAACTTGCTCTTTGCCAAAGAGCTGAGCTTCACTGTGTTGACCCACCTCACTGAAGAAAATAGAGGGAAAAGTCATCCTTAAATAGCTAAGGGTAGGCTCAAAAAGGACCACACTTTTCTGGTCAGACAAGTGGTCTGATTGAATGACTTAATGCATCCAATAGGCATGAACAGTTATGGTCATGTGACCACCTGCAGAAAACAATGATGATGAGCCAAAATGTGGGTACTTAAAGGTAAAGAGCCAAACTATGAATGTGCTTGCTACAAGTTTACCAACAAAGGAAGTCACCAATTATGATAATCATGTGTAAATATATTATGCACTGAATAAATGAGTGAAAGAGAACAATATTAATTGGTAGCTGAGATGTTCATTTATTTTCATTTCATTATCGTCATTACAATGACTAGAATTGTGTATCAGTACAATGCTAGTCATATTGATTTACTTTCGATATCAAATGTATTGGTTTTTTTTTTTTTTAAATGCTTTCCATATCTAACACTTTCTTCTTTTAAGTGCCTTCGATAGCAAATAATTCTATTCTTTAAATACTTCCATTATCCAAATACATTTGCTCTTTAAATAATTTCATTATTGAATATTTATGTTCTTTAATTACTTTCATTATTCAATATCTTATTTCTTTAAAATAAACATATAAGCTGATGTGTTAGTTTTCTGCTTGTTTCATAAGGTGAATATTTGGGAAAATGTGTAATGCATCAGTGATGTTAATAATGTTGTACAACCCATGCTAGCATGGAAAGCGGACGTTAAACGATGATGATGATGATGATGATGCGCACCATCGATTTTCCGGCATTTAATGGTCTGACACCTCCTTTAATCCAGATATATTGCGAGGAGGAACTTGGAATCTCCATAACCGCCAGTCTAGTTCCATGAAAGACTTCATGTGATGTTGTGTGTAGTGTGTGTTTACATGCAATATTTATACTACATTTATTAGTGGCATTACCAAAATTTTGAGAGATCCTATACTCTTTTACTCTTTTACTTGTTTCAGTCATTTGACTGCGGTCATGCTGGAACACTGCCTTTAGTCGAGCAAATCGACCCCAGGACTTATTCTTTGTAAGCCTAGTACTTATTCTATCGGTCTGTTTTGCCGAACCACTAAACTACGGGGAGATAAACACACCAGCATCAGTTGTCAAGCGATGTTGGGGGGGACAAACACAGACACACACACACACACACACACACACACACACACACACACACACACACACACACACACACACACACACACACACACACACACACACACATTATATATATATATGTATATACGACGGGCTTCTTTCAGTTTCCGTCTACCAAATCCACTCACAAGGCTTTGGTTGGCCTGAGGCTATAGTAGAAGACACTTGCCCAAGGTGCCACACAGTGAGACTGAACCAGGAACCATGTGGTTGGTAAGCAAGCTACTTACCACACAGCCACAACTTCACCTATGCTCATTAAAGCTTAAAGTTTCCCTTTAGCTTTGGCTCTGAGAGGTAAGAGATATGATAATGTCAGTGTTTGTCAAACATAAACATTAATTCTTTCTACTATAGGCACAAGGCCTGAAATTTTTGAGGAGAGACTTGTTGATTACGATAATGATGATGATGATGATTGCCTCCAATGCTCAACTGGTACTTATTTCATCGACTCTGTAAAGATGAAAAGCAGTCAACTTTGGCGGAATTTGAACTCAGAACATGAAGACAGATGAAATGCTACTCAGCATATTGTCTGATGTGTTAATGATTCTGCCATCTTGTTGCCTTGATAAGCATTAATAAAGTGGAACTGTTAAAAAAAAAAAAAGATGGACGAGTGTTGCTGTACATGTGCCATATAATTAGTAATTAATCTATAAATTAGTAGGTTGGAGCTGATGAATTATTATTAATTATGTGACGACAGAAGCTGCAGCGAAATGGTTAATCTGTCAAGATTTTGGAACAAGAAATTCTGGAATATCAATGATATAACTGTATATTTTTGTTCAGGATACTTTAGGGAGCCCTACTTTTTATATGCGCCAAAAAAAAAAAAAAAGGAAAAAAAAATGATTTGAGGGCAAAGATAGCTTTTTGATGTGAAAAGCTTTCTAATGTTAAAAATTTTAAACTTATATCATTCCAGGTTTGATTTCAAGAAAGGCTCTCTCTCTCTCTCTCTCTCTCTCTCTCTCTCTCTCTCTCTCTCTCTCTCTCTCTCTCTCTCTCTCTCTCTCTCTCTCTCTCTCTCTCTCTCTCTCTCTCTCTCTTCTTTTACTTGACCCCATTTCTTGTGAGTAGGTCTGGTATTTTGCCACTATCTCCCTCCTGCATTACTTAACCATCCCATTTATATTCTAATCCCTGTCTCTTGTGAGTTTGCTTGGCATTTTTCCACCATCTCTCTCCTGCTCTCTCTTGCACTCCTGCTGTCTCCCACTCTCTCTGTCTCCTTCTCCTGCTCATCACTGAGGTTGGGTAACCATGTACCTCCTTTACAGCAGCACACCTGTTTCTGTCCTCATTTCTCTCTCCCTTACTGGGTATCCATGTACCTCCCCTACAACAAGACACTTATTTCTGTCTCTCTGTTTCACTATAACTTTTCAGCATGGAAGGAGGACGTTAAATGATGATGACAATGAAGGCTATCTGTCAATAAGTATTGGTCACATGGTACCAAGTTCTAAGAAGCATTTAAGGTAAGTGTACTTATTTGGTACCATACCCTCAGATGTACCAATACTTATTGGCAGATAGCATTCCACAAAATTGAACCTGAAATGTTTAAGCTTAAAATTCAAAACCATTAGTGAATAACATTAACATATTTGGTAATGTTAATCAGAGTTCATTTTGGTTTTATTTCTGAATTCTTTTTGTAACACCAACTGACATTTTTTCCAGTCAATTATCATTGATTCCTGATTTTAATAGGCACTGACATAAAAAAAGTCAATCTAATAGAATATTCTAGAACTTTTTAGCGAGCATAAAAAAACCCTAAGGTTCAGTTTTTTATAGGGAATTTTCATATTGTGGCTGAAGGCTAACTGTCTTTCAAGCCAAAAGATATTTTCAGCCATCAACTTTTTCTCTAAGAGATTATTCTTGTTCTCACCAGAGGCTATGTATACTAAATTTATATGAGATATTTCAACTCTCATCATCATCAACATTTAATGTCCACTCTCCATGCTAGTATGGGTTGGACAGTATCACAAGAGCCGGCTGGGCAGAAGCCTGTACCAGACTTCTGTAACTATTTTGGCAGGACTTTTTACAGCTGGATGCCTTTTCTAACACCAACCACTCAGCAGAGTTGACTTAGTGGTTTTTATGTGGCTCAAGCACAGGTGAGGTCAGTTTTGGCAAGGTTTTTACAGCTGGATGCCCTTCCAAACACCAACCACTTTACAGTGTGGACTGGGTGCTTTTAAGTGGCACCTGCACTGACAGGGTCACTAAGTACTTGCAAGATATAAAAAAAAAGAACTTTCAAGAAGGGAGGAGGCATTGGAGGAGGTGATCTTGTGTCAGATGATGAAAGGTTAGAGTGAGACAGAGAGACAAAAACAGGTGTCTTGCTGTAGAGGAAGTACAAGGTTACCCAGCTGGAGTGAGAAAGATAGGAATGAAGACAAAAACAGGTGTGCTACTTCAAAGAAAATACACGATTTCTCAACCCGAGGGAAGTGCAGGAGAAAGAGAGAGAAAGAGAGAGAGAGTGGCAAAATGTTGGGCATACTCATAAGGAAGGAGGATCAGAATATAAATGGGATGGTTGAGTAAAGGAAGAGAGAGATATAGATGCTGGCAAGTGCCAGAGCATACCTTTGAGGTTCAAATACCATAATATAAGTGATAAGATATTGTGAAGGAAGTTTGATCAAAGCTTGTGAATAAGTGACAAAAGACCTGGGTATATATAGAGTTGGAGGGGCCAACTTTTGCAATTTCATTACATCTTAATTCTCATATACCAGATATAAAAATTCCAACTAATTCTACATTACATCTTTTATCTTTTATTTGTCTTGGCCCTTCTATTGTGGCCATGCTCAAACATTGCCTTGAAGGAATTTTTAGTTGAACAAATTGACCACAGGATTTTTTGTTTTTAAGCCTAGTACTTATTCTATTGGTCTCTTTTACCAAACTGCTAAGTTACAGGGATGTAAACACACCAACACCGGTTGTCAAGTCATGTGTGTGTATGTGGGACAAACAAAGACAGAAAGACACACACACATAGACATATGTATATACATATATACATGTATATATAAGCGAAATCGTGATGGCACCTGTGCCCTGGCACTTGTGCCGGTGGCACGTGTAAGGTCATTCGAGCGAGATCGTTGTCAGTGCTGCTGGACTGGCTCCCGTGCAGGTGGCACATAAAAGAAACTATTTTGAGCGTGGCTGTTGCCAGTACCGTGTGACTGGCCCCTGTGCCGGTGGCACATAAAAGCACCCACTACACTCTCGGAGTGGTTGGCGTTAGGAAGGGCATCCAGCTGTAGAAACTCTGCCAGGTCAGATTGGAGCCTGGTGCAGCCTTCTGGCTTGCCAGTCCTCAATCAAATTGTCCAACCCATGCCAGCATGGAAAGCAGACGTTAAACAATGATGATGATGATGATGATGATGTCTATGTGCGTATGTGT
>NC_068996.1:43804206-43810851 GCF_001194135.2 Octopus bimaculoides | reverse complement strand
ATCAAATTGTCCAACCCATGCCAGCATGGAAAGCGGACGTTAAACGATGATGATGATGATGATGATGATGTCTATGTGCGTATGTGTGTGTATACACACACACCTACCTACCTACCTACCTACCTACCTACCTACCTACCTACCTACCTACCTACCTACCTACCTACCTACCTACCTACTTATCTATCTACCTATCTTCCCATATATTTGTGCATGTGTGTGTGTGTGTGTGTGTGTGTGTGTGTGTGCACACAGTGTGGTGAGAGAATAATCTCAAACCAGTGCTCTTTGAATGTAGTCCTTTGTTGATATTTGTTCTGCTCTATGTTATGCAGGCACTGCCTTGTCGCCATCACAGTCGGAAATAAAATGAACAAATGACTGGTCTGCCAGAAATCTTTAAACCAATAACACTACTGTTTACATTTTTGTAATACATTATAAGTAATTCTGACTGAATAAATTGCAAATTCATACATGGCTCCTCTTACACAAAGGACGAAAGATTTCATTAGCTGATCAAAGTATTCTAACAGGGTTACATCTCTCAATCAAAGCTTTCCTGATGTGTTGACATAGTTATGATACTCTTATTTACACATTGTTTGAAGTTGGTGACTTTTCCTTTCTCAGATAAGTGGGTGTTATCTAATTGTGTGGACAGTGGAAATATTAGTGGACAGAAGGAAGTGCAACATTACATATCTGTGGATAGAATCCCTTAGCGATGAGGTCAATTGCCTAAAAATCGATCCAGCAATTGATACTGGATGTCTTGAAATTGTGCCAGATATGAGTGCAGTTATATTTGCCAGCAATTATTGAAAAATAATCGTTGCTCCAGGAATAACTATTTAGTGTGATGCTTGGCCAACATGCAATTGAATCCACACTATATTTGTGACTTTGTGCATTATACACACATCCCTTTAATATTTACAGTTTCTAAGATAGCAAGCTAGCAGAAACAGCACGCCAGACGAAATGCTTAGTGGTATTTAGTCTGTCTTTACGTTCTGAGTTCAAATTCCACCGAGGTTGTATGTATGTATGTGTGTAGGTAGGTAGGTAGGTAGGTAGGTAGGTAGGTAGGTAAGTAGGTAGGTAGGTAGGTAGGTAGGTAGGTAGGTATACAAGCATGCATGCAGATAGGTAGGTATGTATGTATCAATCAATCTATGTATGTCTTTGTGTCTGTATTTGTCTCCCATCACCACTCGACAATTGGTGTTGGTGTGTTTACATCCCCATAACTTAGCAGTTTGGACAAAATAGACCGATAGAATATATACTAGGCTTAAAAAGAATTAAATCCTGGAGGCGATTTGCTCACCTAAAACCCTTCAAGGCAGTGCTCCAGCATGACCACAGTCAAATGACTGAAACAAATAAAAGATTAAAAGAATATATGAAGTTGAAATTCAGATCTCACGTATAATTATTGTTTCGAGCTAACTGTACAAAAAAGATGATGATGATGATCACAGCTGATGAACTTGAAGATAAATACAAATACAACTACATCGGAAACTTGAGTGAGAGACTACATCATCAATGATATCCCGATGAGCTGGAAAGTGCAGCTAGTCATCCATAACCACCTATGAAGTCATGTTTTGATTAAAAGGTGAAAGTACATAAAAGATTCTTATATAAAAACAAAGCATGGAATTTCATTACAGTTAAATGAATTACACTTGTAAAGCTAAATAAAATGCTGACTTTTTGTCTGTTTTCATTTTATTTACCTGTAATCATGTTCAATACTTTGTTCTCATACCTTACATAAAACCTAATACCTGTACATCATCATCATCATTTAACGTCCTTTGTCCATGCTGGTATGGGTTGGATGGTTTGACCAGGGCTGGCAAGCTGGAAGGCTGCACCAGACTCCAGTCTGAGTTGGCATGGATCTATGATTGGATGCCCTTCCTAATGCCAACCACTCCGAGAATGTAATGGGTGCTTCTATGTGCTGCCAGGACGGGTGCCATTTGCACAACACTGGTATCTACCACGACTGTGGCTTTACTTGGTTTGATGGGTCTTCTCAAGTACGGCATAATGCCAAAAGGACTTGGTCATTGTTTCTGTGAGGCCCAATACTCAAAGCATGGCATAATCCTTTCTACTAAAGGCACAAGGCCTGAAATTTTTGGGGAAGGGACTGGCCAATTACATCAACCCCAGTGTTTCACTGATACTTAATTTATCGACCCCAAAAGGATGAAAGGCAAACTTGATCTTGGTGGAGTTTGAACTCAGAACGTAGCAACAGATGAAATACCATTAAGCATTTCACCTTAAGTGCTAATGATTCTGCCAGCTTGCTGCCTTTTGAAGTATGGCACAATGCCAAATGGTCTCAGTCCTCGACTCCATGAGGCCCAACGCTTGAAAGGTGCTTTTACATGCCACCGGCACATGTGCCATTTGCGTGACACCAGTATCTGCTACATCTGTGATTTTACTTGGAAAAAAAAAACAAATACAAATTGTGTATGTGTAACTGTAACTTTTTAATCAAAGCGTGACATCATTGGAGGAGACTGATGTTTTATCTTTTACCTGTTTCAGCCATTTGACTGTGGCCATGCCGGGGCACTGCTTTGAAGAATTTTAGTTGAATGAATCAATCCAAAGACCTATTTCTTTTGGTACTTATTCTACTGGTATCTTTTTACTGAACTGCTAAGTCACTGGGATGTAAATGTATTGACACTGGTTGTCAAGCTTGGTGGGGGAAAAACATAGAAACACACACACACACACACACACACACACACACACACACACACACACATGTGGTGGGCTTTTTTCAGTTTTCATCAACCAAATCCACTCTCAAGGCGTTGGTTGGCCTGAGGCTATAGAAGAAGACACTTCTCTAAGGTGACCACACTGTGGGACTGAACCTCGAACCATGTGGTTGGAAAGCAAACTTTTTACCACACAACCATGTCTGTACTGCTTGTAACTTTCTCATGGTATTATGTATAAAAGGTTATTAAAAATCAATATAACACGATATTCAGAATATATGTATAAGCTATATTATGAAATGTAGATGTATATTGTGCTTGGATTTGGGTCTTGTCCAAAAGCTGATCCATTTTATAGATGTAAAGATAAAAATACTCCAAAATCTGAAGAATCCAAAATCTGTAATGCTTTTGGTCCTAGTAATTTTGAGCAAGGGATTCTTAACTGTATTTGAGATATATCTCTTGTTTTACATGATACCCTATTATATGATCACTCAGAACTAATCTGCTGTTTAAACCAAGGCACAGCTGCATTCTCTCTCTCCCACACTTGAATGCAACACACACATTCACACATGAGAGAAAGCACAAGAGAGAGAGAGAGAGAGAGAGAGAGAGAGAGAGAGAGAGAGAGAGAGAGAGAGAGAGAGAGAGAGAGGGAGAGAGAGAGAGAAGGAGAGGAAGAGAGCAGAGAGAAAGAGAGAGACAGTGAGAGAATGTGAAACAGATGGTTTGGAAATTAAAAAAATAAATCTAAAGACAAACGAAATCAGAATTTCAAAACCAGGTACAGAAATAACAGCAGCATCAATTGGCAGCAGCAGCGGTAGCAGCAAAAACAACAACAAAAACAGTAGCAGCAGCAGCAGCAGCAGCAACTAGAATGAGCAAACAAACACACAATGGTAGAAAGCAATTGATGCATGCATAAATCCATCTACTTCTCTCATAGGTTCGCACAACAACACACCTAAAATGCGATATTTCATTCCCTTCACACTATTTACTTCTGTTGCTGCTGGGGAAGGAACCAAGGGTAGGGTGGTGCCAGTGAATGCTGCTACTGATTCTTACAGTTGTTACCATTATTATTATTATAGTTGAAATTATTAATAATGCCGTTTTACAACTTTGCTTTCATGTTTATTTATAAATATACATACAAACACACACACATTCATACACACATATATAGATATATATGCACATATATATACATATGGATACACATACACACACACACACACACACACACACACACACACACACACACACACACATATGTATATATATATTTATATATATACATATATATTTATATAAAACTTGCTTGAGAAAGAATGCGTGGCGTTCGATCATATAATAATATAAATAATATTTAAATATATGCATATATCCATACATATATGTACATACATACATCTATATGTATACATACATGCATATATGGGTACAAGACATACATATAGATGTAGGTATGTACATATATGTATGGATATATGCATATGTTTATATATTATTTATATTATATATATATATATATATTTATATATATATATATATATGGACACACACACACACTTATGGGTATATTGGGTCATCCCATAAATAATGCAATTTTTTTATACTTCTTTTATTTTTCAAAATTAAGATAAACAAAGCTCTTTTTTAAACTAACATATACTCTCCCTCATTTTCTATAATGCTCTTCCATCTATCTGGTAGACTTGCAAGGTCCCTCTTCCAAAATTCACTTGTATGTGATGAAAAATACTTCTCCAGTATAGTCCTGACCTTGTCTACAGAATTCATATTTTTCCCATCCAAATTATTTTGAAGACTGCCGAAAAAATGATAATCAGATAAGGCAATGTCCAGGGCATATGGTGGGTGGGGCATCGTTTTCCATTCAAACTGCTTCAGTCTTTGCTTCATTCTCACTGTAAGCAGCTGATGGAAGAACACCTTTCTTCCTGATGGAAGAACACCTTTCATCTTGAAACCAAAGATGGTTGATTTTTACTTCTAGAGCTGATATCAATGAATGGTTGAATGACCAAATCTAAGCTTCTCTTCTAGTTCCTCACTAGAGTTTGCAGGGCATCCTTATTGAGCTCTTCAAATCTTCCAGGAGGAGGCTCATCTTCTAGACTGTAGTTTCCAGCTCGGAATTTCTAGAGCCACTGTTGACACTGGCGTATGCTTATTGTTCAATCCCCATATACTGCATTAATATTACTTGCACTTTCTATTGCGTTGTTGCTTTTGTGTTACAATTCCATATTGCTACTGTTTATATCTCACTCAGAGATTTAATATAGCTTATTTCTCTGCTTTCAAGATCAGCGACAGTTACTGGAAAAAGCAAACAGTATTTTGCAAGTGGAATGAGTTTTCATCATTAGCTTGTAATTAACACATGCTGAGGATGGGTAACCACCCAGAAACTTGAGTCTGTGTGTATCACATAAGGCTAAAGACAGGAATGATGCCCTCCCCTTGCAAATACTAATTGGACACAGAATGTGTGTCATTAGCCAGTTGGAAGAGATGTCTTCCTGGAGCTATAAACGTCAGTAGCACTATCCTGTATAGGATGCCACACTTGATTGGCAATTATATGTTACGATTCCGTATTGCTACTGTTTATATCTCGTTCAGAGATTTAATATAGCCTATATATATATATATATATATATATATATATATATACAGGGTGCATAAGATATTTGAGGACAAATTTGTGTTTATAAAGAAACAGATATATAATAAAAGATAATAACTTTATTTAACAAAAAATGCTATGAGGATAAAAATAAAACTTCTTTTCTATAATGTTATTCAATAAAACCACCTTCATCTCCAACAACTGCTTGTATATGAGATCTAAATCATCTACATACTTGATTCAAGTGGTCCTGGTTCATTTTGGACATTACTCTGACTATGGCAGCTTTCAAAGGATCTTTGGTGCTATGGCCATGTTCATTGACCTCTCTCTCTCTCGACAACGCTCCACATGTAATAGTCCAATGGATTGAGATCTGGGGTATTAGGAGGCCAGATGTTAAGGGTTATGTGATCATGAAAATTTTCAGCCACCCATTCCTGTGTTACTAGAGCCTTGTGTGATAGTTCTTAAATTTGACAGAAACAAGGAGGCTAACTCACTGGTGTAATGGTAACACACTTAATCATGTTTACAAAGGGATGTGAAGATGCAGACTGGAAAGTGGAGCATTTTCCAATCAAAGTCAGATGTAGAGGGTTTGTTGGACACAGTGTGAGACGACTGCTGTTATCGTTAGGCCTAACTCATCGTAAAGTAAATACCACCATGACCGATATCCAAACTACAGAGGAACAGATTAGCCACTGGATTTGGTTAAAAAGATACGATGAATGATGGCTAGAAGAATATTGAGTTTTATTTGATAACCAGTTGATCTAGCAAGCAAGGCTTCATATCAGTGAAGGGGACCGGTGTGCACTGATGCCATTGAGAGGTAGGCCCTGAAACGGTGCATATTCTCTCCCAATGAACCCATACACTTGCTGGCTTCCGGTATGCAGAGTTCTAAACTGGTAGCAATTGTATGTACAAGTTGTTTGCAAAACAACACACAGGATTGTAAAACTCAGCACCATATAACAAAACCATTCACACCAAAAGCACATAAAAAGTTTGTCTACAAAAACAACTACAAGCTAATATAGATCTTAAATTTGACAGAAACAGGGAGGTTAATTCGCTGGTGTAATGGTAACACCATTAGCTGCTTTAACAAAGGGGTGTGGGTTCAAGTCCCACGTGGATGGGAAAGCCTATTTTCTCTGTCGAGGGCTTATATGCCTCATTGTTAGGCTATTTATTTTA
>NC_068996.1:43796014-43799844 GCF_001194135.2 Octopus bimaculoides | reverse complement strand
GGGCTTCTTTCAGTTTCCATCTACCAAATCCACTCACAAGGCTTTGGTCGGCCCGAGGCTATAGTAGAAGACACTTGCCCAAGGTGCCATGCAGTGGGACTGAACCCGGAACCATGTGGTTTGTAAGCAAGCTACTTACCACACAGCCTCTCCTGCGCCTACATATATGTATATATTTTTGTATGTATATATATATATATATATATATATATATATATATGAAAGAAGAACACAAGTGGGGTTCAAAGTTTGCAGAAACCAGCTCTGGGTTGGATCTATGATTTGTATTGAATTTAATACCTATGTACATAGGTATATGTCTATGTGTGTACAGTAATCCCTCAATTATCGCGGGCGTTATGTTCCAAAACCTCCCACAGAAATAAGTAAAATCTAAAAAAATTATAAACATCTATCAGCCACAGAAACCTGTGATATACTGAAGGTTCCAAGTGCTTGATAAGTGAACCAAAATAAGGTGAGGGATTACTGTATTTATACATATAAACTGATATGTGTGTGTGTATACTACTAGTGTATACTACCAACATACAACAACTAAGAGTTGCTTTAAAGTACTGTAAGCTTGATAATAAATACCCAGACATTCCTGGCATCTCTCCAAAAAAGCCCCATGATAGCAAGGGAGAATGAGCACCAGCTAGCCAGCGTAAAGGTTGGGGTGGATTGCACCTACCTGCCTCAGTTGTAATGGCATTGAAGTAGATCTGGCCACTTCTGTTAACGGGGACAGAACCCGGATTTAAAACACTGGATGATGATGAAAATGAGTAGAAACTGGTGCATACTTAAGGCGGCGAGCTGGCAGAAATGTTACCACACCGGGCGAAATGCTTAGCGGTATTTCGTCTGCCGTTACGTTCTGAGTTCAAATTCTGCCGAGGTCAACTTTGCCTTTCATCCTTTCAGGGGTCGATAAATTAAGTACCAGTTACGCGCTGGGGTCGATGTAATCGACTTGACCCCTTTGTCTGTCCTTGTTTGTCCCCTCTATGTTTAGCCCCCTGTGGGCAATAAAGAAATAAGAAACTGGTGCATACTTATATCTTTCTTATAAAAAAATGTAACTTATTGATCCAATTGATAAAATAAGTGTAAAAAAAAAAGCAAGGGTTGAGATCAGTATAATTATCTAAAAATGTCTTGAAGGCGATGCCCAAGCATGGCTACAATCAAATGATTGTAAACAGTAAAAGAGTAAAAATGAATAAAAAAGATGTATCGTATTTTCTTCTCTACTTTTCTGTTTATGCCTGCTTCTTTGCAATCTTCCATTCTAATTGTTTGTCTATCCATCCATACATGCTGCCTCCATCTTTCCCCAGCAACCATTTGAAGTGAAAATTGATTCAATAATGGTCTTTAGGGTGATACTAGAGAAATTTTCCATCAATTGCAAAACACAACAAAATTTCTGTCAAATGCAAACACAACAAAAACCTAATGTAGTTGTCTGGGACAAAAGCAAGAAGATTATGTACCGTTTTGTTGGTCAGCTGCCCAGTAGATGTGATCATTTCATTAATAATAGATGGAAAACGAAACAGTTATAAGGAACAGATTTGAAATCTACAACAACATCTCTTGGCAGTCTATAATTTACATTTGTACCAATAACCATTAGGGAATTAGCTCTCCTCCCCCAACATCATCATCATCATCATCATTATTATCATCATCATCATTATTTGTATTCAATGCTGACATTGGTTGGATGGTTTGACAGGCTGCAACAGGTCAGAGAGCTGTGTCAGATTTCAGTGTTTGTTTTGGCACAGTTTCTATGGTTGGATGATCTTCCTGATGCCAACCATTTTGTAGAATGTGCTGGGTGTTTTTAGCTTTTATTCTTTTTTAATTTATTTTTTTAAAACTTTTTTGCCACTGCTACTAGTGAGATTATCAAGTAACTTGTAAGACATGACTCTTCCTCCTTAACTGAGAGTCGGTAGTACTGAGGGAGGTGGGCTATGCAAGAGTATGGTAGAGGAATAAGAACAGGTGTCTTGCTGCAGAGAAGATACATGACTACTCGTAGCTGGAAAAGGAGAGATGATGATGATGATGATATGTCAGGGCATCCCTTGAGGTGGGCAGGGACAGAAAAATAGGTGAGGAAGAAAGAGACAAAGGGACAAGAGATTGACTAGGGTGATTGTTAATTGTAGGGAATATAGGGACACAAGTGATGCAGTGAATGGCCAACGTGTTTGGGGGAAAAGGTAAAAGAAATAAGAGTGGGTCAGGTAGGAGGAAGAGATGATAACTAGTAGTGGTAATCTTGGAAATCTACGGTTCTCAGGCAAACAAAATTACTGTCTAACCTCCTTGGTGGTGGTGCTCTATAAAAAGCACTGAAACTGGCGGTATATAAAAAGCACTGGTGCTGGTGTGACATAAAATGCACTGGTGATGGTGCACCATAAAAAGCATTTCATGTAGGTAAAAAGCATTGATGTTGGTGCACTGTAAAATGCATTGGTGCTGATGCAACATAAAGAAGCACTTGTCAGTGCCATGTAAAAAGCATTGATGTTGGTGCACCATGAAATGCATCGGTGATGATGTAGCATAAAATGCATTTGTTGGTGCCATGTAAAAAGCATTGATGTTAGTGCAATGTAAAATGTATCGCTGATGATGCAACATAAAATTTTTTTTATATTGGTGCCATGTAAAATGCATTGATGTTGGTACATCATTTGATGTTGGTACATCATTTGATGTTGGTACATCATTTGTGCTGATGCAACATAAAAGCATTTCATGCTGGTGTCATGTAAAAAGCATTGATGTTGGTGAACTGTAAAATGCATCGGTGATGATGCAGCATAAAAAACATTTCATGTTGCTAGCATGTAAAAAGCATTGATGTTGGTGCAATGTAAAATGCATCGTTGCTGATGCAACGTAAAAAGCATTTTATGTTGGTGCCATGTAGAAAGAATTGATGTTGGTGCACCGTAAAATGCATTGGTGCTGATGCAACATAAAAAAACATTTCATGTTGGTGCCATGTAAAAAGCGTTGATGTTGGTGCACTGTAAAATGCATCGGTGATGATGCAGCATATAAAACATTTCATGCTGGTGTCATGTAAAAAACCTTGATGTTGGTGCACCGTAAAATGCATCGGTGATGATGCAGCATAAAAAAGCATTTGTCAGTGCTATGTAAAAAGAATTGATGTTGGTGCACTGTAAAATGCATTGGTGATGATGCAACATAAAACAATTCATGTTGGTGCTATATAAGAAGCATTGATGTTTGTGCACTTTAAAATGCACGGATGATGACGCCATGTAAAAATACTGGCACTGGTGCCATGTGAAAAGCAGTGGTGTTATTGCAACATAAAATGCACTGGTGCTGATGCAACATAAAAAGTACTTCTTGTTGGTGCTATGCAAAAATCCATTTGTGTTGGTGTCATGTAAACAGCACTGGTGATGGTGCCATATAAAAAAATACTGGCACTGGTGCCATGTGAAAAGCACCTAGCCCCCTCTGTAAAGTGGTTGGCATGAGGAAGGATATCCAACCATAGGAACGAGGCCAAATCAGACTATGGAGCCACTCTTGTCAAACTGACCAACCCATGCCAGTATGGAAAACAGACATTAAATAATGAATGATGATGATCATGATGATGATGATGAACACATTTTTTACTCTTTTACTCTTTTACTTGTTTCAGTCATTTGACTGTGGCCATACTGGAGCACCGCCTTTAGTCGAGCAAATCGACCCAGGACTTATTCTTTGTAAGCCTAGTACTTATTCTATCAGTCTCTTTTGCAGAACCGCTA
>NC_068996.1:43795723-43796004 GCF_001194135.2 Octopus bimaculoides | reverse complement strand
ATCGACCCAGGACTTATTCTTTGTAAGCCTAGTACTTATTCTATCAGTCTCTTTTGCAGAACCGCTAAGTTACAGAGACGTTAACACACCAGCATCAGCTGTCAAGCGATGTTTGGGGGACAAACACAGACACACAAACACGTACACACACATACATATATATATAAATATATATATACACATACACATATATATGACGGGCTTCTTTCAGTTTCCGTCTACCAAATCCACTCACAAGGCTTTGGTCGGCCAGAGGCTATAGTAGAAGACTCTTACCCAAG
>NC_068996.1:43787276-43795713 GCF_001194135.2 Octopus bimaculoides | reverse complement strand
GGTCGGCCAGAGGCTATAGTAGAAGACTCTTACCCAAGGTGCCACACAATGGGACTGAACCCGGAACCATGTGGTTGGTAAGCAAGCTACTCACCACACAACCATAAATTTAATTTGTGCATGGAATAGTAAGCATATGCAAAACTTTTCTAAAATTCAGCATCTAAAATTTTAATATTGCTATTTTATTTCCATTGGGTCAAATGCCACTGAGGTTGACTTTCTCTTTCATTTTTCCAGGGTCAATAAAATAAATACCAGTTATACACTGGGGCTTGATGTAATCGACTTAACTTCCCTCCCCTAAAACTGCTGGCCTTGTGCTAAAATTAGAAACCATTTCAAATGTTAGGGACTTGTTTCATATAGGATACAACACTTTCTTCATTGGAGGATTTAAGGCATTTCAAAAGAAAAATCACACAAAAACACAAATATATATTAAAACATAATCATGTACCAGTGTGCTTGTATGAGCTTTGTGTTTCTATGTGTGTGCATGTGTTTGTGTGTGTACATGTGTGTGTACACTGGTATTTTGTGTATGTACCTGTGTATGTGTACATGTGTGTACGTACACATATGTGTGTTTTTGTGTACATGTGTATATGTGTGTGTTTGTGTGTGTACACTGGTGGACATGTATTTTGTGTGTGTATGCATACATGTGTGTGTGTACACATATGTGTGTTTTTGTGTACATGAGTATATGTGTGCATGTACATGTATGTGTATGTATGTGTGCGTGTGTTTATGTGTGTACACTGGTGGACATGTATTTTGTGTGTGTACATGTGTGTATGTACACATATGCGTGTTTTTGTGCATATATGTATATGTGTGTACATATGTGTGTATATACATGTATGTGTATGTGTGTGTATACATGTGTGTGTACATGTGTGTGTAAAAATGTGAACAAAATAAAGACTGCATGGTAGTGCACCTTGGGTAATAAAACTAGAGTACTGGAACAGCATGAATAAAATATTGTCCACATGAAAGTCTTTAACTATGCATATCATAATTCTCTGAATTAGAGCTTCCAGAGTGTGAAATAGTATGGAAGAACAAACAAAAATAGATTGCAAAATACAAGTATCCAAGCAAATAAATAAGTCAATATAAGACATTAATAACATGTTTGTATGGACATGTCCTCTGCTTCTCCTGTAAGGTCATCCTACCTGGGCCTTGCTCCTGTTTGATGCAGCAGCTTGGAGAATGGAAGAGGCCTTGTAGCAGGCTCTGCATCAGATGGTTGGATGTGATTAAGGAAGATCTCCGGAGGCTTGATGTCACCTTGGAAGATACAGAAGAGCTGGCACAGGACTGCTTGTGATGGAGGTGAGGGCTGGAGTGGGGCACTAGTAGACCTGGTCAGCCCTACACATGATGATGCCTTTGGAACCACTTACCTTGAATGACCCCAGCTCAGTTGAGCAAGAGCAGAGAGTAGAGCAGAAGGAAAAAAAAAACAAAAACACAGCAACATAAAAATAACAAATGAACAATGAAATCTTACTGACCTGTGACCCAAAAAACAATTAGCCATTCCAAAACTGATGGCGGAGGACTTCGCAATCTTTCTCGGCCAGGTTTGCTGCTAATGTCTGTTGATGCACAAACTAATAGCGACAGAAATGCACCAAATGATGCACTGTGATATAAAAATTTCATGAAAGGACTACGGAGAATTTGTCCAATTTTACTCCGTGGAAAAATCCAATAGTAAACTGCCATAAATGGTAACAGCAGTATGAGGCCGATGCACATCAGTAATTTTGTGAAACCATTCCTTTTTCTCCATCCTGGAAGACCTTCGTACCATATTGAAGTTAAAAGTTGCTGGCAGTGTGGGTGGGCTACAAACTGCAAAAAAAAAAAAATATAAATAAAATGTTTGATTTTCAATTTGTACTGGAGCCATTTTAGAAATGAAGGTTAAATGAAATCATACCATGACAAAATCAACAACAATAATCCTTTCTACTATAGGCATAAGGCCTGAAATTTTGGGGGAGGATGCCAGTTGATTAGATCGACCCTAGTATGCAACTGATTCTTAATTTATTGACCCCAAAAGGATGAAAGGCAAAGTTGACCTCAGTGGAATTTGAACTCAGAACGTAGTGATGGGCAAAACACCTCTAAGCATTTCATCCAGCGTGCTAACGATTCTGCCAGTTCGCCACCTTAATTAATGATAATAATGGCAATGTTATTAACAATACTAATGACAAGAACAGTAATAATACAAATGATCCCTTCTTCTAAAGGAACGAGATCTGAAATTTGGAGGAGTGAGATAGACAATTACATCGACCCCAGTACTCAACTGGTACATATTTTATTGACCCTTAAAGAATGAAAGCAAAGTTGACCTTGGTGGAATTTGAAATCAAAACATGAAGGTGGATGAAATGCCAGTGAGCATTTCACCTGGTGTGCTAATGATTCCGTCAGCTTGCTACCAAGCTTATTAATTGTGCTGCCCAAGACCAGGCATTGAATACAAACAAACTCAGTGAAAAAGGATATATACTGCACAAATGCAACAAACCTCTGCAGAATGTTTGGGAAGAAGGTCAAAAACGTGATTCACATTGTTAGTGCTTGTGAAAGTCTTGTGCAGAAAGAGTACAAGCACAGACATGACAAAGAAGCTCAAAACCTCCACTGGCTACTATACCGGAAGTATGGATACGAGATAACAGGTGCTTGATGCCAACATACAGCAGGAAAGGTAATGGATGAAAATGAGGAGGCAAAGATCCTCTGAGACTTTGACTTCCAGACAGACAAAGTGTTAGAGCACTGAAGGCCAGATGTAATAACCTTTGGGAGGGACAAACAACAGTGCTTAATAATTGATGTGGCAGAACCAGGAGATCAACATATTATGAAAGAAAGAGTAAAGACTGGTAAATATGGAGACCTGAGAATGGAAATTGCCAAAATGTAGCAGCTGTGAGAATCAAACATAAAGGTTGTTCCTGTTGTCATCGGAGCACTGAATTCAATACCATCCAACCTGAAGGAACATCTGGAAACTTTATAATTAGCCTACAATCTAGGTGAATTACTTGGAACTGCACACATATTGCATAAAGAACTGTCTGCTGAGGTCCTAGTTGTGACTTGACAAACAGTACAAGCCTCTTGTAGACACAGTATCTTCAATCTACAACATCACAATATTGGATACTGTGTGATGTCTTCAATAGTAATAATAATAATGATGATAACAACAACAACAACAACAACAACAATAATAATAAGAAGAAGCAGAAAATATTGATAAATATGGAGGCCTGAGAATTGAGAATGCCAAAATGTGGCAGCTATGAGAGTCAAACATAAAGGTTGTTCCTGTTGCCATTGGAACATTGGGTTCAATACCACCCAAACTGAAGAAGCAGATAGAAACTTTAGAAATGCCCTACAATGTAGGTGTATTTCTAAAGTTGGCACTACTTGGAACTGCATGCATATTGCGTAAAGTATTGTTTGTCTGAGGTTCTTGTGACTTGACAAACAGTACAAACTTCCGGTAGACACAATATCTTCAATCAACATCACAATATTGGATACTGTGCAATGTCTATAATAATAATAATAATAATAATAATAATAATAATAATAATAATAATAATAATAATAATGGTTTCAAATTTTGGCACAAGGACAGCAATTGTGGGGGAAGGGTGCAAGTCAGTTACATCGCCGCTAGTACTCAACTGGCCCTTATTTTATCGACCCCCCCACCAAAAGGATAAAAGTTAATGTCAACCTCAGCAGAATTTGAATTCAGGACATAAAGATGCATGAAATACAGCTAATCATTTTGCACAGCATGCTAATGATTCTGCCAGCTTGTAACCTTAATGATGATGATGATAATGATGATGATGATAATGGTGGTGGTGATGATAATAATAATCCATTCTGCTAAAAGCACAAGGCCTGAAATTTGGTGGGAGGAGACTGGTTGAACTCAGAATGCAAAGAGACAGAGCGAATACCACAAACCGTTTTTACTAATGCTCTATTTTGTCAGTTTAGATACAAGGAGTTCCAGTTGATTCGATCAACAGAACAGCTTGCTCATGAAATTAACATGTACTCTTAATGTAGTTCTCAGGGAGATTCAGTGTGATACACAATGTGACAGAGCTGGCCCTTTGAAATACAGATATTACCCATTTTTGCCAGCTGAGTGGACTGGAGCAATGTGAAATAAAGTGTCTTGCTCAAGGACACAACGCACCACCAGGATTTGAACTCACAGCTTTATGATGATGAGCTGATTACCCTAGCCACAAAGCCATGCACCTTCACCAGTTCAGATGTACATAGATGTTGTAGATGCATCAGACACCTACAACACTTATGTTCTTTAGCAGTCTTACATCAGTTAGAACTGTAGTTCCTAAACTTTTTCAGGCTGCTGCTCCCCTTGGCATCCAGGCCACATTCCAAGTGCCCCCCCCCTTACCCACCCTAAATATTAGATTACTTTCTGTTGCAAATTCAAAACAACTGTATTTCACAATTAAAATTTAAACCTAATTAACCTATTGATATTTCTTACATTTATCACCCTATTTTGGCCACCCCATAATCATCCCACTTTTCTTCAACGTCCCCCACTGGATCTTTCTACTGCCTCACAAGGAGGAAATATTGCCCACTTTTGGAACCATTGGGTTAGAATGTGTCAACTGGCAGCAAGCTGGCAGAAATGTTAGCCCGCCGGGTGAAATGCTTAGCAATATTTTGTCTGTCTTTATGTTCTGGGTTCAAATTCCTTCGAGGTTGACTTTGCCTTTCATCCTTTCGGGATTGATAAATTAAGTACCAGTTGCATACTGGGGTCGATCTAATCGACTGCCCCCCCCTTCCCCAAAATTTCAGGCCTTGTGCTTAGAGTAGAAAAGAATGTGTCAACTGGATTTCTGTGGCACTACAGAAGATAGAAGTCTTTCAGAATTATGTAATGCGATTTATTACTAACTCCAAACTCTCAGGCCATGTCAGAATTGAAGATTTAAGATAAATAGCAGAATTACTACCAATTACTTCTGTCATCAAAAATAATATACCCAAACTGCTTAGCCTCAATAAACGAATGGTTTGGGGCGCCAGCAAGATCTGTTGGGCAGGCACAGTTAATGGGAAGAGAAACTGAGGTTGGCAACCTCAGAGATGGAGAAATAACAACACAACATGGATAAGTCTTGACATAGTTTTCCCTTGAATGCTCTTGCTAAAGATCAAATACTGTGGAGACAACTGTCTCATATTGGGGAATGTTTTCCCACAGGTGAAGATAGCAGGGAATAATTCTGCCAGTTGTGTTTGCTACCAGAATTATGAAGATATTTTGTAATTGATGTTACATGCTCACCTGATGATACCGGAATCGAGAAAATAGGAGAAGTAAAAGAGAATCAAAATACCAAACTTGAAGTATGAATTTCCCAAACATTAGAACAAAGAACGTAACTAAGTTAAAAGATCCAGCCACTTACTATGGTGGCCTTGGAAAACTGATATAAAAATCTGACATCACACTTTGGAAAATTAGAATTGTTTACTTGACTCAGCAAGAATTATCCAGAAAGTTCTTGACACAAAGTAAGAATAAATATGAACGACATAAAAGGACTTTCATAAACGAAGGACAAAAAAGTGCTTTTCATCTGAAATGATGCGTTGAGGTCAGATAAGAAACATAATTTGATGCATTGATGTTGCATCATCAGTTGATGTATTAATCATCAATATTGACGAAATAACATCAATACCTTGTAACAGCGAATAATAATAACAACAACAACAACAACAACAATAATAATAATAATAATAATAATGATAATAATGATGATAATAATGATTTATTTCCTTCAACTTTTTTGAAATATTTTGCTTTTAAATATTTGAGCAAGGTGAATTTAATGTATAAATGTTATTTATTCTATTGATTCTGAAGATATCAAAGAGAAATTTAATATTTAGAAGTGTTTGAACTTTAGACTAATGACGTTACAGAGCTAACTAGTAAAATGACGAGTTATACATCCACTTTTCTCTCTTAACCAAATGAATCATTTTGATGATGGGACGTGGTTATGTTCTATTTGTCTCTTTATTTATGTATCATATTTTATGTTATAATTGCTCAATAATAACATGATTTGAACTTGGAATGCAAAGAGCTGAACTAATACCATACTCTATTACACCTATCCAACCCATGCCAACATGTAAAATGGACATTGAACGATGATGATGATGATGATGATGATGATGATGATGGAGCAAGGAAATTAAAAATTGGTTGGGAAAAATAGGAATAAAAATGAAAATGCAGCATATCCAGAAAACGGTGTTACTTAGCAGTGTAAGGAGTCTCTGTAAAGTTCTGGAGATTTGAAAAGAACACACCAACTTGGTTCATGGGAAGTGAACAGTTGGTAACAAAATATGTTAGCTGTAGTAGTAGTAGTAGTAGTAGTCATCATTTAATGTCTGTTGTCCATGCTGGTATGGGTTGGACGGTTTTGACTGGGCTGGCATGCTGGGAAGGCTGCATCAGGATCCAGTTTGATTTGGTATGGTTTTCTATGGCTGGAGGCCCTTCCTAATGTCAACCACTCTGAGAATGTAATCGGTGCTTTTACATGCCACCAGCACGGGTGCCATTTGTGTGACACCAATATCTTCCATGACTGTGGTTTTGCTCAGCTTGATGGGTTTTCTTCTCAAGCATGACATAATGCCAAAGGTCTTGGTCATTGGCTTTGTGAGGCCCAAAACTCAAAAGGAATTCAGCCACTTTGTCTCCATAAAGCCCAACGCTTGAAAGGAATTCAACCCAACATTCGAAAGGAAGGCCCGCCTTTCTAATATAGGTACAAGTCCTGAAATTTTGGGGGAGTGGGTAAGTCAATTACATTGACCTCGGTGTTTCACTGGTACTTAATTTAACGATCCTGAAAGGATGAAAGGCAGAGTCAACCTCAAACTCAGAACGTAAAGATAGACAAAATGGCACTTAGCATTTCACCTGGTGTGCTAATGATTCTGCCAGCTCACTGCCTTATAGAATAAATCCGAAAAAGAAATAATAATAATAATAATAATAATAATAAATATTCTCCTCAATACCACAGAGTTGCTTGTCAGTTGTTTGATCTTAGCCAGTTAAGCATGCCACTAAGTGGCTGATGATATGTACATCTCTGATCATGAGCAGAAGTAGTGTGGGAGAATCGTAGTCATGTATTGAGAAGAATTCTTTGGGGTTTGAATAATACACCTCTGGAAACATGGGTATTTTGTTCAATATCCTTAAACAACCCTTATTCAGGGACCTTTTGAGCAGGATGGACTACTCGACTTGAAGAAAATTCTAACTGGGCCCCACCTGCAAAGTCATGCACTGTATATCTTGATATGAGACCACCATGTCGCGCACATATGGTTGTGATGCATGTGCCTGGTGTACCCTTATCAGACGGGTAGTCATGATGGGTATAATGGGCTTTGTATATTTTACCCCAGTGTCACTTTGATGGCATGCACTGCTCTCTCACTCAATAATAATAATAATAATAATAATAATAATAATAATAATAATAATAATAATAATAATAATAATAATGATACCTATTATAGGCACAATGTTATCTGGAATTTTTGTAGGAGAGGTCTTGTTGATTACACCAACTCCCAAGGCTCAACTGGTATCTATTTCATCAACCTTGAAAGTATGGAAGGCAAAGTCAAAATGGGTGGAATTTGAGCTCAGAACTTAAAGACAGTTGGGATGCTGCTAAGCATTTTGTCTGGTGAGTTAATGATTCTGCCAGCTCATCACCTTAATAATAATAATAATAATAATAATAATAATGATAATAATATCAACTTAGAAAAGTATGGCTGTGTACATCTATTATGTATGTATCAACATACATACATACATACATACATACATACATACATACATGCACACTCAGACACCTTACTTAAATTCACACACACATACATACATACACACATACGCACATTCATACATGCATACATACATACATACATAGACGCATACATACACACATACATACATACATACACACATACATACATTCATACATACATACATAGAGTGTAGTGGGTGCTTTTTACGTGCCACCATTATGGGAGCCAGTCAGGTGGTATTGGCATCAACTACATTCGGATGGAACTTTTTCATGTGCCGCCGGAACAGGAGCCAGTCAGAGGGTGGGGGACTGGCATCAGCCAAACAAAACATTCCCATGTATATATATATTTTTTTCGATGGCCCGATAACTGAAGAGATGGCACTGGGGTTTCCGCCCCGTCATCCGAAACTCGGAGTTTTATCATGGCTACTGAATAATTGTCACATATT
>NC_068996.1:43786972-43787266 GCF_001194135.2 Octopus bimaculoides | reverse complement strand
TTCTGCCAGCTCATCACCTTAATAATAATAATAATAATAATAATAATAATGATAATAATATCAACTTAGAAAAGTATGGCTGTGTACATCTATTATGTATGTATCAACATACATACATACATACATACATACATACATACATACATACATGCACACTCAGACACCTTACTTAAATTCACACACACATACATACATACACACATACGCACATTCATACATGCATACATACATACATACATAGACGCATACATACACACATACATACATACATACACACATACATACATTCATACA
>NC_068996.1:43780347-43784942 GCF_001194135.2 Octopus bimaculoides | reverse complement strand
ATATATATATATATATATATATATATACATGTGCATATATATAATCTCAGTTGGTTACAAAATTCTTAGTTTTCTCTTAATGTAAGAACTCAGGTTGATAATTGTAGTAGAAGTGATAGTAATAGTAGTAGTAGTAGTACTAGTAGTAGTAATAATAGTAGTATTAGTAGCAGCACTAGTGGTGGTGGTGGTGGTGGTGGTATATTGGCAATGGTGTTGGTGCCGATGGTAGTGTTGGCATTGTTGGTAGTAGTTGTAATAGTAGTAGTGGCAAAGCAATGGTGATGGTGCTGATAGTACTTGTAGTAGTCACGGCGGTAGTCATTGATGGTTGTAGCAGCAACTGTTGTAGTGCTTTTTTCTTTTTTTTTTATTATAGGCAGGCAGTGGTAATAAAAATGGTGACAGGTGACATCATGACCAATAACATCTGATGCAGCACAAACAACAGGAACAGCAACAGCAGCACCAACAGCAGCAGCAGCTGCAGCAGCAGCATATGAGGCAGTGGCATTAGCATCGACATCAACAACACAAAGATGCAGCATGACCAGTAGCATCAACAGCACATGATGCAGTAGCAGCGCCAGTAGAATTGGCACCGGCATCGACAGCACTTGATCGTCATCCTCCTAGCCATCACCATCACCATCACCTTATTCATTGCCATCAATATTCTCCTCATCCACGACCACCACTATCGTCATCCTCCTCCTCGTCATCATCATCATCATCATCATCATCATTATTATCACCATTGTCATCGTCATCATCATCATCATTATCATCATCATCACCATCGTCATCGTCATCATCATCATCATCATCGTCGTCGTCATCATTATCATCATCATCATCATCATCATCATCATCATCATCACCACCGCCATCATCACTGTCCTCACCACCACCACCATTACCATCACTACCATCATCATCACCATTACTCTCATCAATCATTGTCATCATCATAATCATCACCGTCGTCATCGTCATCGTCATCATTGTTAGCAGCAGCAAGCGTAAACTGCACCAGCAGCATGTAATTATAAATGATGCCGTTAAGTAGAAGAGGATGTTGCTAACACTTGTAAACAAGATTGTATATTCTACAAAGGCTGCTGTAATTTTTACCATTTGTTGGAATGAATGCCAGAGTATCATTCCCAAGAACGGTTAGAAATGGCTGCCCCTACTGCTGCAGCAGTGGCTGTCGGTGTGATGCTGTTGTTGTTGTTGTTGCTACAGCTGATGTAGTTGCAGTCAGCTAACTGTACTATTGCATATCAACAACAGCTGAGACAGGGATGGGAAAATTTTTATCAACACTTCATTTTGTGTTGGTTGTTCTTGTTGTCGTGGTTTTAATTTAAATTGGTGCATTTTTGGGGGATGATGGGTCTAATTTTTATGTTTTTGATTTATCTAATTTTTTTTTTTTTTAGAAATTTTATTTCATTTTACACGCTAATTGAGATTTGAAGTTCAATTGAAATTCGATAACTGTATTACACCTGGGGGGAAAAAAAATAGTGGAAAAATAAAAAAACAAAGAAAAAATTACTCTCTAATTTGTATTAACCAATTTCAATCTTTTTTTTTTTTGTTTCTGGTTTCTTTTTGCTGCTCTGCAATTAAATGAATTTTTCAATTTAAAGAGAAGTTGTTATATACACTTACAAGCACATACACACGACACATTACACACACTGATACAGACACACTATATTTATTTATATCTAATGTTATATAAGTACTCTGTGTAATTACCTATATAAACTTGTTTGGACTTTTATAGTAAATTTGCATATATATATATATATATATATATATATACACACACACACACATATATATATATACATACATACATAAATACATTTATATATATATAAATATGTATATGCATACATAGTTACATGTGTGTGATGTGTGTACATATATATATATATATGTGTGTGTGTGTGCATATATATATATATATAATATTATATGTATGTATGTATGTATATAATTCTATCTATCAGTCTGACTGCCTTTCTATCCATATAGACACATGTGCATGCAAACACATGCATTCATTTATTTATTTGATTATTTTTGATCAACAGATGTTAAAAAGTGATATACATCATCAACACCATCATTCAGTATTCATATTCCATGCTGTATACATATGTATATGTGTGTGTGTGTGTGTGTGTGTGTGTGTGTGTGTATGTGTGCGTGTGTGCGTGTGCGTGTGTGCGTGTGTGTGTGTGCATTTGTTTATAAACATGAATGTGTGTATGTGTGTGTGTATATGTAAATATACATATATCTATACATATGCACATGCATGCATAAGTGTGTATATGGGCTAAATCAATCTTTATTAGCAATATATTAGTGCTCGTATTCGGATATGTATATTTATCTTATCTAACACAACAGTAAATGTATAATATAATTACAACATATTGGTTTATATAGATATTGACATCAGAAAATAGATAACATCTTTCCATTATGTTGTTTATTCTGTAACAATATGAATCTAAAATTGTATATTGAAGATTTATAATGAATTTTTATATAATATATTGTCTCTGCATTATGTATGTATACACACACACACACACACACACACACACACACACACACACACACACTGTTGCAGATGTTCTCCAATCAGATGGTCTTAGGTTTAATTTCACTGTGTAGCCCGTTGGACATGTGCCTTTTACTATTGCACTGAAGGCTGACCAAAGACTTGTGAATGAATTTGATGAACAAAAATTGAAAGAAGTTTGTTGTGTAAATATGTGTATGTATGTATGTGTGTGTGTGTGTGTGTGTGTGTGTATGAAGGTGCATGGTTCAGTGGTTAGAGCATCAGCCTCACAATCTTGAGGTAATAAATTTGATTCCCGGACCGGGCTACGTGTTGTGTTCTTGAGCAAGACACTTTATTTCACGTTGCTCCAGTTCACTCAGCTGTAGAAATGAGTTGCGACGTCACTGGTGCCAGGCTGTATCAACCTTTGCCTTTCCCTTGGATAACATCGGTGGTATAGAGAGGGGAGGCTGGTATGCATGGGTGACCGCTGGTCTTCGAGAACCAACCTTGCTTGGACTTGTGCCTCAGAGGGGAACTTTCTAGGTGCAATTCCATGGTCATGACCAAAGGCAGTCTTTACCTTAACATACATACATACATACATACACACATACATACATGCACACATACATACACATATATATATACATACATACATACATGCATGCATACATACGTATATACATACATACATACAAGCATACATACATACGTATATACATACATACATACATACTTCCATACATACATACATGCATGCATGCTTACATACATACATACATACATAGATACTTACATATATACATGCATACATACATACATACATACATACATACATACATGCATACATACATACATGCATGCATACATACGTATATACATACATACATGCATGCATACATACATACATGAATATATACATACATACATACATATATACATACATACATACATACATACATACACACATGTATATATGTCTATGTATGTGCATGTATTTCTGTTGAGATGCTCTGTGTTTCTTTCAATCAATTTTAAATATAACAGAGAATTTAGTAAAATAACTTATCATTAAGCTAGTGTTAGGAACATAAATTGTGACTAAGGTTTGGTGGAAGATTTTAATTCAGAACTTTTGAAAAGACATTTGTACTACAGAGCCAGAGGTGGTTTTAGCTGGGTTGGTATCAAAAGGGTTAAGAATTGTTTCTCTATTATATATTTTAACCCTTTTGTTACCATATTTCTGTTGAGATGCTCTGTGTTTCTTTCAATTAATTTTAAATATAACAAAGAATTTAGTAAAATAACTTAGTTATCATTAAGCTAGTGTTAGGAACATAAATTGTGACTAAGGTTTGGTGGAAGATTTTATTTCAGAACTTTTGAAAAGAAGACATTTGTATTACAGAGAGAGAGAGAGAGAGAGAGAGTTTCAGCCAGGTTGGTATCAAACAGGTTAATGGCAGGCAGTAACAAGAAATTACATGAAATGGTTGATGTTGTAAGAGAGCAACCTTGCAAGTGAGAAGTAAATTTCTTATGATCTCAAAGATATTAGTTACTTTTTTTGTCCTCTTTTTCTCCCTTTTATCATTTCCTCATACCATATATAAGGAAAGGTAGCCTTGTGTAAAACACATTACATAACATTAACAGTGTTATTCTTTAATTTTTTTATTCTTTTACTTGTTTCAGTCATTTGACTGTGGTCATGCTGGAGCACCACCTTAAAGAGTGTTTTTCTTCAATGAAATCAACCCCTTATTCTTTGTAAGTCTAGCACTTATTCTAGCAGTCTCTTGTCAAGGGGGCAAACACAGACATACACTCATAAGTATGTACACACACACACACACACACACACACACACACACACATATATATCACACATAATTTTTCTCGTCTGGCCGTAAAGCCGTTTCTGTTTGTTTTCCTGTCTTATTTTTTGTCCGCCACTACATTCCTCCATGGCTAGATTTAATTTGCGTATACA
>NC_068996.1:43772307-43780232 GCF_001194135.2 Octopus bimaculoides | reverse complement strand
AATTTAATCTGCGATCCATGGGACGAGCCGTTTTAGCGATGCGTCCTGCCCAAGCTCGTCGAAACGCCGGTGTTAAAACGTGGGTGGCTGATGAAGGAGAATGTTCTCTATGTGGCTCGTGTGTTCTCGTCTACGTTTGTTTGCAATGTCCTGTACCCAGATATGCACCTATACATACAGGTGGATGTCGGTATGCACATACCTGTACGTATATAGGCATATACTCATTTACTATTTGTTTATATATATATATATATATATATATATACACACACACACACACATATATATATATGTATATATGACGGGCTCCTTTTAGTTTCTGTCTACCAAATCCGCTCACAAGACTTTGCTCGGCCTGAGGCTATAGTAGTATAAAGTAGGACAAAGAAGGAACCATAGTAAAGTTCATGATTTAAAAAAAAATTTGTTTTCCTTCCTTGCTTTGAGTGATTTTCTGATCTAATTCAATAGTCTTTCTTCTTTAGGACATTCTCTAAGACAGATAGACTTAAGCCAAAATAATTACAGTTATTTTGGGTTTTCTAATTTAACAAATTTAAATCGGCTTTTGCCCAACTATATCTTTTTTTTTTAATATACCAGGCTTCTTATTAATTTATAAATCATATATGGTCTACGTCTACATTATTATACGTTATATTAAAAAATATATATATCGACGACTTTCGATAATGAAACAATATCGGATGTTTCATAATTTTCGCCTGAAAAGTCTCGACCGTCAAATATCTGTGGTTCGCCATCTGTCTGTAGATAAACGTCATAACAGACTTTATGTTCATATTATATTTCAGTTTATGACTTGAGTTTACTACGAAGTGAAAGCAATTTTATTTACTGCACAATTCCCCTTGTGTATGACATGAATATTTCAAACGCTTTTCCTCTATTGTCAGTAGCCAAAATAACTGTTTACCCACCAAGCGAACTGCTCAACGGCTGGACATAAGGACATGATTTTGCAGACGATAGTAAACAAATGATATTATATGGATGACTGACTCAACAGTTAGCTTGCATATGTCAAACTAAGAAGGCACAATACACAACGAGGCTATATCTATCTTTCCTCTTCTACTTGTTTCAGCCATTACACTGTAGCCATGCTGGGGCACCACCTTGAAGAATTTTTGTCGAACGAATCGACCTCGTCCAGTACTTATCCTTTTTAAAGCCTTGTACTTATTCTATCGGTCTCTTTTGCTAAGGTGCCACATATATTATCTAAATAGCATAAATTAACCCTAAGCTTTCAGATAGTTGAAACGAAATTATGAATGTCCTAATGGCAGAACCTACATTAAACATATAAATATCGAAAATTAGATTAAACCATAATTAGATCAAACATCCAAATAACGGAGCTTTGAAACCATTAAATTAGATTACATTCGTGTTATGACTCCTTATGTATCAGTATTTATGAGACGAGAATGTATGGAATATCATCCGATTGGGTGACTTACACTGACCAAAGCAAATCTTCCACACCAAATGTCCCGATTAACTGACGCGGTATGAATGTCTGAACAGGGTTTTAGTCATAATGTTCTTTCGCCAGCTGAAATATCTCATCTGCGTTCGCCACACTACAGAAGATAGCAATAGTTTGCGAATTCCATTGACAGTTTGTTGTCTGTTCATCAGCACAACATCTAGTGATATCCTGCAGTGATACAATAAATTCATTTGCCGAAACAGTTCACATCCACTACACTTCATTCTATGATTTCAACGTATTCAGGGTACTACCCTGGCTATGACTTTAAACTGCATCCGGTAACAGGGCCCTGTTTATATTCTGTATTTCTTTCTTCAAGAAAATTATTAGTTGTTGGCAACCGAAACATTGCCTCATTGTATAAACCAAAAGATCAAATTCAGTGAAATAAAATAGAATCAGTTAGAACATTTATATTTCATACCAATACTGAAGTAGTAATGGACTACAATCATGAAACATGACACCACGTTTTTTCTTTTACAACAGATTACTTATTGGTAATAGCAAATGAGCTTCTACATTATTGGTTCTCAACCGGGGACCATATAAGATTTTGGTGGGATCCACGCAACAAAATAGTAAATTGGGGATCCTCAATAATATTTTAAGGACCCCTGAAAAAACTTTACATTAGACGTATGTATTACAAGAAACAGATAGTTTTCTTTCTCTAACATTTTTCATAGTTCAACCTACACAAGTTAATGTGTGTAACACAAAACAGGAATTTCAGAAGAAGTGTCTATAAAACTAGTTTGTAAACATCGAATGGCTATGGGGGTCCACTAAAATAAAATAGTAATCAAAGGGGTCCATAAATTAAATTGGTTGAGAAACGCTGTTCTACATAGTCATTTAATCGGCTAGAATTAGCAGTTAAATATTTATCAGATCACATCTTACTGGTCTTTGAAATAACAATAATAATAACAAGAGCACTCAGAGAGCGCAAACCTCCGCCAATGTTTCTCTATTTTGGTACTACGGCCACAACACAGAGGAACACTACAAAGACAGACACAACACCACAGTGGGGACAAAAGACACAAAACGAATGAAAATGAGATGTTATATAAAAATGAAATGGCTGCATGGGCCCCCAATCCCATGCAGTATCATTTGAACGTTTATATAAACTATTTACAATCGTTCTATTGTCTTATTGCTTTTCTTAATCTCGTTTTTCCTCTCTTTGTTTTAAACGAAACAATTTTACTTTTTTTGCTTCTTTCTTCAATAAAACAATTTTACTTACTTTTTTTCCTTTTTAATCTCTCATGAAACGTTCTAAATCTTTTAGCTCCACTACTGGTGGCAATTCATCGAACTCCACTATCACTCCTGGCGGGACAATCCCTTCTCCACACATGTCTTTTAGTCTGTTGTAGGTGTTTTTGTCAACCACGATGGCCTTCACATTCTCGGAATACACATCCGTGGGCAACATTACTCTTATAATATGTTTAAACTTTACTATTTTCTTTTCAGTTTCTTTGCCTTTTACGTACGTCATAAAATTCCATCGAAATTTTCATTTTCTTTGTTTTCTCTTTTCCTGCTCCCCTCCTGGTACCTTCTTCTTTTCTTCCACCACTCTGGACAGTCTCTCCAGTCGCGTTTCTAAATTATCCTTCTCCACCGGAACAAGGACAATGTCTCCTCAATGTTTCCTCCTCATGCGACTCCGCCCGGAACACCTCCTCAAGTTCCTTTTCGCTTATTTTATCCACCACCATTTTGTCTTCCTTCCTGCTGGTCTCCTCCTTTTCCATTTCTTCTTTCTTCTTTTTCTGCTTCTCAGGCGGAGGGCGCACTCTCCCACTTTTCTTTCTCTTTTTAAACACCGTGAACTCCTCCTCCGTTGCTTTCTCCTTTATCTCGACCTGTACCTCCTGGTCCGTGCTCTCCTGCCTCTCCGTCTGCTCTATTTGTTGTTCCCTCTGGGGGCACCTCACTTTCATGTTACCGTTTTCCCCACACGTATAACATATAAGTGGCCTACCCTCCACCACCACTCTCAATCTTACGTTATCGGGCAGCACTATCTCTTCGACAATTCTGTTTAGATCTCCCACTATTGCTTGAACGGTTAACTCTATTCCATATCCCCAGTAGTTATCTCTTTGGGTTCTTGTGGCCTTCAGTATCTTAGCCTCCTCATTCATGTCATACATTATGGCTGTCATCAGCCATACTTTTTTCTGCTCTGGGGGCACTTTGCCAACTCGCACCCTGGCCACACGTTTGCCACAGTACTTTGGCAAAAGTAGCCATTCTTCTGATTTTATTGCCTCCGCGGAGTGCTTAATTGCTTCCTCTTCTGATGCAAAGCACACCTCCACAGTAGCGTACTTTCTCCCTCTTGTTATAAATGCGGTTAGTCTTTTTATATTCATTAGACATTCTTCAATAGCCTCTATTGTCGTTATTTCTATTTTTCTTGTTGCTATCTTCATTGTCTTATATATCACCGTTCTTTTCATTACATTGGTTGTTAGTTCCACAGGCGGCGTTAATTTCAATGTATTTCCGTCTCTTTCCAGCAACTTCTCGCATTCCTTCATTTTTCGAGGTTCAACCTTTATTTCTCGTACCTCCAGCGTTTCCACTTCTATCCCTTTTCCAGTTGCAGCCGCATAACTGTGGCCACCTGCTGGCGTTTTCTCCATTTTTCCCACAATGGGAAAAAACAATTCAAAATAATACTAGCAACAATTTGAGCAGTAACAATCAAACAAATATTTAACGCTATAACTCACGTCTAACATGACAAAAAACAACTCAAACCGCCTGTGACACAAACGTCAGCCGATGCAACACCAATACCCTCTCAACGATTAACCAAAGATGATTTTTAAAATGAGAATATCTGAAATACACTCGACTGCTCTCACAAGCGAGAATACTAAAAACGAACCCGACCGCTCTCAAAAATGAAAAAAATCCGGAAAAATAATCCGGATCGATCCCAAAATCTAATCAGTCTGTGCCAGTCATGAGGACAAACATCTCTGAAAGTTTCATCCGAATCCATCGCGCGGTTCTTGAGATATCTTGTCCACAGACAAAGAAAAAAACTAACAAATTCGACTGAAAACAATACCTCCGCCTTAGCGAAGGCGAAGGTAATAATCATAAAAAGATGCATTGGGTAACTTAGATCCAGAAGTATCATGTCTGAAAGACAAAAAGTGGGCGAGAAAAAGGAAAGATGGTCATGTCAAGAACATTTTTGGTCATACGTCAGAATTAATAGCAACTAAATATTTTTACGAAATGTTGAAATATTAATTTCTAATTTTGGCATAATGCTACAAAATTGGAATGTTGAAATATTAAGGAATGAAACAAAATATTTTAGCCACCTACCTGTTTCTGTTCATATTTGAGGGCTAATTTCAATCGTGCCAAAGTAAGTTTCTCTCCACTCGAACTCGGCTCATCCTCCTCATCTGAAGATGTCTCTTTATTTAATACAGCAATTACCTCTTCACTGCTCCGACATTGGTCCAATAGATCGCACGCGAATCGTTTGCATTGCATTGCTAAATCGAAATATAAATCCTTGAATTCATTTTCTTTTAATCCTTTTTTGGCAAGATCCCACGATAGCTTAAAAGCGCTTAAAATGGGATCGAGACTTGTCAAAGATATCCACGCAGGACTAGCTAACGCTTTATAAGTGTGAATTCTCAGCAAAGAATGTCGGAGACTGTCTTCGTGAACCTGTTCCTGGCATTTCTTACAAGAACAAGACAGTTCGTGTGGTCTTTCAATGGTGGCACCGCGAAGAAGTAATAACTGAAGAATTTCAAATTGGTTACAATGAGCGGCTAAAATAACTGGAGAAATATCCGGAGAATAATCTGAACTCTCTTCGTTTCCGTGTTTCGTTTTAGACCAATCCGATCCCAGCATACCCCTGGTAACACTCGGATGGTCAATCAACATTTCAACTATCTTATACACACCTTCACGGATGGCGTAGAGTACTGCATCTCCAATTTTGACACCCTCCTGTTTGAGTAAGAGTTCTACTATTTCTGTGTTTTCATTGTCCACAGCTATTTGTATGGCAGATCGACCTAACATGTTAGTACAATTAACATTTACTGGGTTCGGGCCTTGCAAACATCGTATCATTGTATGCTTGTCTCCCTTTTCTGCAGCTTCTAGGAAGAATCGTTCTTGCGGATCAATTCGATGTCCCTCCTTCAGTGGTTCAAGTGGAATTAGAACACCACCTCGTCCAGTCGGACCGCACCGTGTGCTGCTTCTTTTGTTTAGGTAGGGCATTTTTCCTATTTTCAGATTTTCGTTTCTGCAAAACAAAAATAATGAAAATGAAAGAACAATTACATATAAATTAACCGCTAAAATATTAATGCAAATGATATTAGACATTACAATTAAGGCCTACATTTACATAGAAATTATCAACAATTAATTCATAATTTGATTCACGCGAGTGTTTCTCACTGTAGGTGACTTTGTTAAGCTGGACAAGAGTATAATAAGTCTATTCGGTCAGCTCTTAGTGACTGATAAATTATCTTGTGGAGATAAAATAATAGAGTTAAAACAGCAGAAAGCAATCTATAGTAATTAATTTGAAAAGATGGAATAGCAAGCGCTCTGTAATGTAATTGATAGGACACTCAGCCAACAAGCGATAGACATGTGGTAGAAGCACTAGCATAGCTAGTGTGCATCGCCCGGGGCGGCTGTTCCGTTTGCCGCCCCCAGACCCCACAAAAGATACATATTGCCTACGGCAATAGCTTACAACAGGATGAAAAGTGCCACCCCTTTAAAAGTGCCGTCCTGGACGGACCGCCCCTGCCCAGCTACGCTAGTGGGTTCAAGTAACATTAGTGGGCCTAGTGGTATATATTAATTATATAGCAGATTTTTGCTCATAACCCTTCATAACTTGTTTACCTTTTGGAATTTTCAGAAATTTTTTTGTGGATTTGTCTATTCTGTTAGCGTTACATACGACTATGTGAAACAAATTTTTTTTAGTTTTTCCAAATAATTTTTTTTTTCGAATTATTTTTTTGAACCACAATTTAAAATACAGACAATATGAATTTTTGCCTTACATCTCAGCAATAGACTGTTAAATGTGTTTAGGAAGAGAAAGATTGAAAAGCATCAATACATCAGTGTGACAAACAAACGAGGACGGCATGAGGTGGCCTTGAGATGTGCTAAAAATAACAACTTAAATCACACAATTTTTGTTTGTTTTTGTTTTTGCATAGTCGTATGAATTTCCGTGTGTAGAACAGAAATTCGTAATGATTTTCTGAAAATTCCATGTGGATAAGCAGCTTGATAATAGCATGGCTTGCTACTATGGAAACAGGCACCTATATGTCTCTGGCTTTCGAATGGCTAAAATTACTAAAATTTGTAAACTTTAAAAGCTATTAACTCTTTATTTATCGATTTACGGCGAAAATGAATTTAATGTCAATAATTACCATACAAAACTACACCAATACATCGAATCAATTGGAATAAGAATTGAGGCTGGAAAGTGGCAGTCAAACAGAAAAGATCCGGTTTGAGACTTTTTAGGAGAGGCAGTTATGTTTTACATCATTGTAATTTTACTATATCATTACTATAAATCTAATAAGCTGATCTGCCAACTTTTGTATTTCCAGATTCAAGGAGATGACTGTAACTGCACTTTGAACACACTCTGCAAAACACTGGTTATCACAATTCCATGCTGGTAACCAACTACTTGACAGAGACAGGCATCAGAACTATCTCTCACTCCCCTCCCCATAGTCTAGAGCTTGCTCCCTATGACTTTTGGCCGCGAGCTGAAAGAGAATCTCAGAAGTCGTTTTGAAGACATTGAGAAAATGAAGGAGGCATTTCTATGGAGCCTTCTACCGAAATACTTTAAAACTTCATATACTTGTATATTTTGTCTTATAGAACAGAGAAAAAAATTTATATTCGAAGTCTCCAAATTTGGTAAAAATATTCATAACCCTAACCCTAACACCCTAACCCTAAAACCCCAAAGCTAAAACCAGTACAAACGCACGAACGATGTCATAAATAACAGTACCGCTGATAGTTGTTGTTGACAAACAACGGCAGTAATTTCATTCAAGGGAAATGATCCCATTCCACAGCCACAATGTGTTATTGACAAACCACAGCAGTAATTGTTTTCACCTCAATAGACGTTATTCATTGGTTGAAATTACCGAAATACAACTTTAACACGAAATAACTTTAAAAATATATACTTTTCTCAACAACACTAAGAGTAAAAGATGTTTTTTATGACGCATTCTACCAGTGTCCCAAGTTTGAAAGTGTTTCGTTAGAAAACAAATGGTGTCCGCCAAATCAGAAAGATCCTATA
>NC_068996.1:43763659-43771032 GCF_001194135.2 Octopus bimaculoides | reverse complement strand
AGCCAGTTAATCATATATCCGAAAAAAGTACACACTAAATCTCAGTGCAGTAATATATTTACTGGAAGTTAATTATATGTCGGGTCATAGAGTGACCAATGGTTTGACATCCATAAAGGGCTTAGCCTTATAGACGACTCGTTAAACTTCAATGACCTCCCTAAATGAGGTAGCCTTGATAATTTGAGATATTGTTCTGATGAATTTTCCATTGTCTTGAAAGATTTTCATTAAAATAAATTTGGAAAGCGACAAAAAAAAAAAAAAAAAAAAAAAACAGACATTTAACTTCTAAACTTTATTTTGAAATTGATTTTTAATTTTATAAATGGCTGTTATTAAAAAAAAAAAACCAAAGGACCTTAAAATCTGTTTTTAGACATCTTTTCTTCAAAGAAGTACTTTAAGAACTTTTCAATGTCCCTTCGTTTGGTGGAATTCTGTGGTTTGTAGTGATGAATGTATTTTTAACCATACGTATTATCCTAACTCCGTCAGGATTCTATTCGGAATGAAGAAAATGGTATATATACACTATTGAATTTCAATCAAATACACATTTTAATGTAGCTTGAATCGAACTACAAGCACAAATCTGTTAGTAAACCAATACTGTAAAAAAATAAAAGTTCTTAATCTGCTCAGGCAGTCTTTTGGGCCTTATAAGATTGGCATATGTGCTTTTTCTTTTAGCGACAGTGCATTAGTAAATTAATACAAACGATCGTCTTTTCTTTGATCTAGGACGAAGAGAATTTATCAGTCACTAAAAATATTATCCTTGTTGGCTACGAGCTTGTAAAAACTGTTAACCGTTCTTTACAATGCTTGAAGTCACTAACACCTGCTGTATTGGAACTTGCCAATCTCTTGGTAAGCATTTATAGTAAAGGATTGCTTCATTAACCCTATGGCACTGTATGTTATAGCTACTTGTAAGTCTGCCTTGTCCAATCTTCTTATTCCATGGCATATTCTAAATTTGATCGACCAACCATCTGAGAAAATAAATGAGGTCTGCAAATTTATTTTCTCTTCAAAAATTTTTTTAGCTTTGGTTAAGATCATAGACATAGCTATGGCTATTGCTGAATAGCTATAGCTATGAACCACTCATGCTTTATTTTATTTAATTTTCCACGTTTTGGTCAATGAAGACTTTCCTATTAGTTACGGTTTTGATATGATCAGAAGATGTAGTTGAATCTAAAAGCTTTTGTTTTGAATTCTTCACTCTAGTGTTAAACACTTCAATCTAGTGATAAACACATCTAATCGTGCCTTGTTCCATTTTCCTAATTATATTTGGTTTATTACTAAACCCTAACCCTAACACTCAACCTAATCTTAAGCTCTAACCTAACCCAGATCAAGTCATTTCATAGTGTAGACTACGGATGTTATTATAGACCACACACACTAAAGTAGCACCAATGATTTTTTTGAGGAGGCTTTGTTTTGCGAATGTTGTTCTTATGTGTGTTGTTAAATATGCAGAGAGAAATTGTGAAAATAATTATTTAAACTATGGTGAGGAAGAATATGATGGTCGATATTAAATAGGATATCTAAATGTATAACTTAAAAGTTAGAGCATAAAAGAAAAACGTACTTTATATATACGTTGTCTAGTTGGACGATTTAAGAGGGAATTTAATAAAATAGTAAGATGAACGATTAGATTGGGTACAGGCGCTGTAAGTACAATATAATATAATATAATATAATATAAGAATTATTTAATAAACAAGGAAACCATTTATTCCAAGTTTTTTTTTTCTTTACAATTTATTTCCTACTTTAATCAATTGAAACTGATATTTCAACACTAAAATACTTATTCATAGCTTGAAAACAAACAACAAATAAGATAAAACATAATAGTACATAATAGTTCTTAAATTGTTATTCCGTCACTTATTTCATCATTGCATCTTCCTTGTCAAGCAAACTATCATGGAATAAAAATTTCTAATCAGGTTTCTCCTTTGAAAACTTCACAGGTGTTGAATGACATACTGAATAAGGGCGACAATCTTTGTTTGATATTCAAAACTACTACGGTTATTAAAGAAGTAAATTGTTTTCTTTTGTCTTTTCTTCCTCTTTCTCTGCTAACGTTCGTGATGGAGTGATAGCAACAGTTTCTCTCTCTCCCTCTCTTTGTTTCTGTTCCTCCGTCAACTCAGCGAATATTTGTAATTGAGTTGAAAATGGAGCGTTTAAAGTACAGCTGAGATAGTTAATGAAAGAAAAAAAAAAGTGACGTACAGTACTTTTGTTTCTTACAACGTGAATATTGCATCTTCAAGAAATCGTTCTACGGCTTGATGTGATATAATTAGTAATTGTTTTGGCAGTGCATTAAAAGCTTCATACTTTTCAATCAAACAGAATTATTTAACAATAGCGCCGGTTGACAAATTGGTGGCGTCTGTATTGCGATTAGAAATTACCAGATAATACATATCTCTCTGGATAAACTATATTGCAAGAAATTATCGAATATCATATCTCTCACTGGATATATAAGTAATGTTGAATGAAAGATGTAGGGAAGAGAGTGAGAACGAATTTAGTTACAAGTCATTACGATTTGGATTTCTATGTCAGATATGGATATGTGAATAATGTTGTATGAAAGCTGCAGAGGCGTACTGTAAACGTAGAAGAGAAGTGGAGAAGATAGTAAAAACGAATTTAGAAGTTATTAAGATCAGGATTTTGATATCAGCATAGAGCGAAAAATTTTCAACTGAGGTGAGCGATATTATAGGCTTAAACTGCTTATCTAAATTAATGTTGTAGGTCATTTCTGCTGATAACATAGCCCTGAGTCTTAGGAAACCCATCACATCTGAAGTCGAAAGGTTTCAGAAAAATTTACACACTTTTATTAAAGATATAAAACTACTTGTTATTACAGAAACTAATATTGCAATAAAAAAAATTTAACATGTCTTCTTGGACATGAATCTTTACTGAAAACGGAATGAAAATACGACACTACAGAGGCAAACATTATAAATAATTTAATCAAAACATTTCACTGTCGCCATCTGTGCTAGCCTAAAAAAAAAAAAACCCAAAAAACTTTCAATCTTTAAACTACAACGATGCTGTCTTCCGCAATGTATTCCAAATTCAAACAAAATAAAAACCAAAAGAGGAAAAAATACAATCTGGTTTAATCTGCCGTGAAATTTATCTGTAGTTATACTATTTACCAAAATATTCTATTCTTTACTGAATAAACATTTCCGTCCTCGATATATATATATTACAAAATATTTTACAAAAATTGCATTAAAATTTCATGCTGCACTATTGATTTTGCGTCAAATTTAGTTAACACCAACCATCTAAACTTAACTTGTTTCTCTCCGACCATAATACCATTACATGTATTGTAAAAGCATTAACCGACACAGAAATTTCAAATGTCTTAAACTTTTCAAACCGACTATAAACCGTAACAGATAAACGATAAATCTTTCGTAAATAATTTAACTTTTAGCTAAAATATTAATTCATACGTCATATGCACTGGTGTAAATCTATTTATTTTTATACATTCTAAACTTGTAATAACAGCCAAATCTCGCTTCTCCGCACTTTTAAAAATTTTATTTCAGTACATATGACAATGTAATAAGCTTCGACACTCAATCGAAGTTCATCCTATTTCCTTTTGTTAATTCTGTTCATTTAAACGTTTGTTTCACTGGACATTTTTATAAAATATTCATTGTCTTTTTTTAATTATATTTATTCCTTTATTGCCCACAAGGGGCTAAATACAGAGGGGTTAAACAAGAACAGACAAAGGAATTAAGTCGATTATATCGACTTCAGTGCATAACTGGTACTTATTTAATCGACCCCGAAAGGACGAATGGCAAAGTTGACCTCGGCGGAATTTGAACTCAGAACGTAAAGACAGACGAAATATCGCTAAGTATTTTGCCTGGTGTGCTAACGATTCAATCAGTTCGCCACCATTTTTTTTTTATTATATTGCCTCTACAAAGGCGATGAGGTGGCAGAGTCGTTATCTCACCGGAAAAAATGCTCAGCAGCATTTCTTCTGGCTTTACGTTCTGAGTTCAAATTCCACCGAGGTCGACTTCACTTTTTATCATTTCGGTGTCAATAATATAAGTAGTAGCAGCACAGTCTTAAGGCATGGGCACACTGGACAGTTGCCCAGGGGTTTCATGGATTTTGGAACCCAATTCGAATCTACGTATGCAGTACCTTGCAGTGAATAAATAACTGCTATAGGCGCCAGGTTCTGATCTATTTCTGTTGTGGCTTGCTGTCAATAAATAAATATTATAGAAAAAAGTGTTTTGTTTTACCCGAGAGCCTATAATGCTGCTAAGATGGCCCTGGGTACCAGTCAAACACTGCAGTCGATATAGATGACTATCCCCTCCCATCAAATTTCGGGCTTTATTCCTATAATATTAATAGGCGTAGGAGTGGCTGTGTGGTAAGTAGCTTGCTTACGAACCAGATGGTTTCGTGTTCAGTCCCACTGCATGGCACCTTGGGCAAGTGTCTTCTGCTATAGCCTCGGGCCGACCAAAGCCTTGTGAGTGGATTTGGTAGACGGAAACTGAAAGAAGCCCGTCGTATATATGTACCGGCCATGATGAAATACCACAAGGTATAGAAAATACGTATTCGCCTTTATATATTTATATAATTATATATTTATATAATTATATATTTATATATTTAATCCTTTATATTGAACACTCAATATTTCATATATTCAATAAGACATATTCCATATATTCAATAAGACATTCAATACTTCATTTCATTGTACCATCCATCTTTTTTTATATTATATATTATATATTCCATATTCTATATTCCACATAAATTTTACAAGAATATAAATAAAAAACAAAAAACAGACAGAGTTGGAACTCTTTTAAATAAAATAATATATTCCTCTATACACGATCATACAAAACCCTTTTTTTTTGTATTTATTTTTACTCACATATATATATGTGTGTTTGCGTGTGTGTGTGTGTGTGTCTGTATTTGTCCTCTCCCAACATCACTTGATAACCGATGCTGGTGTGTTTAGGTCCCCGTAACTTAGCGGTTCGGCAAAAGAGACCGCTAGAATAAGTACTAGGCTTCCAAAGAATAAGTCCTGGGGTCGATTTGCTCTACTAAAGGCGGTGCTCCAGCATGGCCGCAGTCAAATGACTGAAACAAGCAAAAGAGTAAAGAGTAAGAGTATAGGAAGGATTATCTTGCCTCTGCATTATGAAGTGCACTACTCAGAAGTCGTAACTTACATCTATCAATAATCAGAAACTCAGAATATCATCCATACTCTTCCTTTTTTCAAACCAAACCTTTCACCAACTTTGTTAATAACATGAGATTTATCACCCTTTCTTACGTTGTATTCAAATCATTATTAATATTTTAATTTTCTATATGTACATGAGATATAAAAACTTCAAGTATGGGTTTCCTTCCATAAATATTAACGGTTTTCTTCACCATAAACTTAACAAACATTATTACTCTTTCTTTTAACCTATCAACACATTTCGCCCAATATATTAAAAGTTGAGAATTTTTTCTCCTCTTTACTCATTACTTGAACAATTCACGAGAAGAAACGATAAATCTTTCGTAAATAATTTAACTTTCAGCTAAAATATTAATTTATACGTCATATGCACTGGTGTAAAATTCTTTTACATCCGTTTCTTCATTCGTACACACACCCACACATATATACGTACATATATAAATGCATAGATATATACTTGTGCACATGCATACATTCGTGCTTAAATATATTTATTTCTTTATTGCTTACATGGGGGCTAAACATAGAGGGGACACACAAGGACAGACAAAGGGATTAAGTTGATCACATCGACCCTAGTGCGTAACTGGTACTTATTTAATTGAGAGATGAAAAGCAAAGATGAAAGCAAAGTCGATCTCGGCGGAATTTGAACTCAGAACGTAACAGCAGACGAAATACCGATTTCTTTATTAGGCATAAAACCCTAAACACAAATGCGGACCCGATCAAGGACAGAGAAGACCACAGAGGGGACAAAAGACATAAAACGAACGTAAATGGGATGAAATTATGTAATAATGAAAAGATGAAAATGGCCACACGGGCCCCACTCCCATCCGGTACCATTTGAACCATTATATGTACTATCTACAACTGTTCTTTTTCTTACTCTATAATCATAATAACATCATTTAACATACTTTTTTTTTCTCTTTTAGTAGAACTTCATCAGTGGTTCAATATCTCTCAGATTCACTACTGGTGGCAACTCCTTGAATTCTACCTCCACTCCTGGTAGGTCAACGCTATCTCCATACATCTCTTTCAACTTTCTGTAGTTCTCTTCTTCTTCAATCAGTTTTGCCTTCATATCCTCTGCGTAGACATATGAAGGCACCTTCACTCTTACTATTGAATTAGACTTAATTATCTTTTTTTCTGTTTCAACATTCTTTGGGTATATCACATAATACCACACTCCATCTCCTCCTCGTATATTCTTTCCTTTATCTTGTACTTTTTGTTCTGTTTTTCCTTCTTCTATCCTAAATAATCTCTCCAACTCTCCTTCCTGCACTTGTATTTCCGAATATTTCTCCACTGGAACAACCGATATCATTACTGGTAACTCCACTTTCTTTTTACTTTGCCTTCTTTCTTCCTTCCTACTGCCCTCTTTCACAGTTTCTGTTCTCACCTCTTCTCTCTTCTTTTTCTGCTTCTCTAGCAGAGAACTCATTCCTCCGCTCCTTCTTTTCTTTTTAACTATAGTGAATCCTTTCTCCGTTTCTTTTTCTGCTGCCTTGTCCTGTACTACATGGTCCACACTCTCATGTCTCTCCTCCTGTTCTGTTTGTGGCTTTATTTGGGTGCACCATGCCTTCATGTGGCCCCTTTCTCCACATGTGAAGCACACTGGTGGCCTACCCTCCACAGTAACTCTCAGCTTCACATCTTCCGGCAGCACAATCTCATCCACCACACTATTCAAGTCCTCCGTTGTTGCCTGATTCGTTAATTCGATACCATAGTAGCTCACCTTTTGGGTCCTTGTAGCCTTCAGAATCTTCCCGTCTTTCATATTATACGTTATGGCTGTCATCAGCCATTCTTCTTTCAATTCGGGTGGTACCTTACCCAGTCGCACCTTGGCCACACGTTTGCCGCAGTACGAAGGCAAGAGCACCCATTCCTCTGTCCTTATTGCCTCTGTGGAGTGCTTTATTGCTTCATCCTCCGTTGTGAAGCGCACCTCCACAGTGGCGTATCTTCTCCCTCTCGTAATGTATGTTGTGAATCT
>NC_068996.1:43758071-43758649 GCF_001194135.2 Octopus bimaculoides | reverse complement strand
TCTCTCTCTCTCTCTCTCTCTCTCTCTCTCTCTCTCTCTCTCTCTCTCTATATATATATATATATATATATATATATATCCCCCCACACCACATTATTCCAGTATCAACGGGACCATCAAATGCCGTTATACAGCGCTGGTCACAATGCACTTCCTGTTCAAGGGATTGAGACTTTCATTTCCATGTTGACCTATCCGAACCAGTTTGGGTCAAGATATATATACTGGCACATCGTCGGTTACAGTGTCGAGAGTTACAGTTGATCCGGAACAGCCTGCTCGTGAATTTAACGTGGAAGACACGCATACCCTTGACGCTGTGTTCAGGGAGATTCAACGTGACATAGAATGTGACAAGACTGGTTCTTTGAAGTGTAGACACAGCTCATTTTTGCCAGCTGAGTGGACTGGAGCAACGTGAAATAAAGTGTCCTGCTCAAGGATACAACACGCCGCCGAGAATCGAACTCATGACCTCAAGATCGTGAGTCGAATACCCCTAACCACTAAGCTACACACCTTCATGATCGATATTTCAGTGTGTGTGTGTGTGTGTGTGTTTATATATATATATATAT
>NC_068996.1:43756413-43758002 GCF_001194135.2 Octopus bimaculoides | reverse complement strand
CAGGTGGTCAGCGGTAAAATAAAAACCTTATAGGTAAATTTTACAAATATTTTATAATTATATACATAATTCTTTTCTACTCCAGGCACAAGGCCCGAAATTTTAGGGGAGGGGGGCCAGTCGATTACATTGATCCCAGTACGCAACTGGAACTTAATTTATCAACTCCGAAAGGATGAAAAGCAAAGTCGACCTCGGCGGAATTTGAACTCAGAACGTAAAGACAGACGAAATGCCGCTAAGCATTTCGCCCGGCGTGCTAACGTTTCTGTTAGCTTGCCTCCTTAATTATATACATAACTATAACAAGGGATTGGCTATAAGCCTCTCCACGCACTGAAAAAGTTTAGTTCATTGTGTTATTCTCGGAGTTTTTAAGGTGGCAATAGTGTCTTTTGGCGTCTATTTCCCAGCATGTGGAGAGGCTTATAGCTAATCTTTTGTTATAATTATATATATAATTATAATATAATTATAATATAATTATAATGTATATATATATATATATATATACACACACACACACATTTATGTTCTCTTTCTCTCTCTCTCTCGCACACGCACGCCGCACGCACACACACATGCACACACACTCTCACACACATATCGTTAATTGCGGCGTACAAGTCGACTTTTGAAACTAGATATTGGATAAAGTCTTTCCGAAACTATGGTTCGACTAATAGTCTTAGCATGAAATGCGAACCTTTCGCCACAGAGTGACCAACGAGTGGAACAGTACTCCATATTCTCGCTGTACATCACTTACCGTAATTCAAGCAGACTGTCGCCACAAATATTCGCAACTAAAACTCGTGTTTAGTGAATATCTGAAACGTTTTAACAGCGGAAAAATATAAGGTAATAAATTATTAATAGAAATTCAGTGTTATAACAACAGGACACGATGTCTCTAACAGCTCATACGCTGACTGCGAACACTGAGCGAAACAATATTGAATTCAGCGGGATCGTCAGATAAGTAGAACTTGCATGTCATGATAGCACAATAGATTGTACAATTTCAGGATAGCTCAATAGATTGTGAATTCACATTAGTATTTAATGCGTGTAGCAAAAAATAATAATAACTGTATTTACCATAACAGTTAATGTCCCTTAATGTACCAAGCTTGCATGTTTCACGTACAGTTTGAAATAATTCTGATTTCAGTGACTGATTAGCGGCACCGCATATTATACACTACGGAACTAATGACTGTTTAATGACACATAACGGCGTTAAACTAATACATCTGATTGTTGTTTACACACCTGTCTTCGTCTTTTGTTTTTTGTAAATTCTCACTATATATATATATATATATATATATATATACATGAGGATTATTACTGTACTTATAAGGTACAGCATTGAGGTTTAAGTTTTTGTCCTGCCAGTTGTCTACTTTGTGTTTGATGATCGACTATTACAGCAGGCATATATGTCTAACCTCTGACTGTTTTAAAGAAAATTCTTGACGTAGACTTAGATAATGCCTGGTTTACTTGTACGCTGCAATATACAACACACACACACACACACACACACACACACACACACACACACACACACACACACACACACA
>NC_068996.1:43752425-43756159 GCF_001194135.2 Octopus bimaculoides | reverse complement strand
TATATATAATAAAAGCGATAAAGTGACACTCAGTCTATTTACTTGTACTTTGAGCCTCCCCTACTGTACTACACAAAATATGGAACTACATATCGGAAAAGTTATACATACATACATACATACATACATACATACATACATACATGCATACATTTAATGAAGTAGAACCTCGCAGTACGAGTGTACTGTTGTACGAGTAATTTACTGTACGAGCCGAGGTTGTACGAGCCGCACTGATCCCAAAAGACTGTGAGCATCAACTTGCCTGCTGAGGACTGGACACGAGCCTTCTTTGGAGGTGGTGAGTCATCATGCTTTCATTGTCTCAAGATCATAGTCATGGACCCATGCTTCATCCTGCATGATGAGTCTGCCTTAAAAATCCTCGTTTTCTTGGCACATTGCCAAAAGAGCCTGGGGGCAATTGATTCGTTCCTGTTTCTGAAAAGGTTTGAGCATCCCAGGAATCCATCGTGAATGAGTGTTTTCCACGGATCCTACACTTCATTTCCTGAGCTACTTGCCGAATAGTTATGCGGTGATTCTCCAAAATGGCGGCTTCTACTTCATGGATGTTGTCGTCATAAGAAGCAGAATGTAGTCGTCCAGAAATATGAGCAGTTTCCAGCAATGTCTGCCCACATTTGAACTGGCGATTCCAGTGCTTGCCTACACCGTATGATGGTGCATCGTCACCATAAACTGCTTTCCTCTCATCGAAAGTCTCTTTTAGTGTACGGCCTTTCAAATGTAAGAATCTGATCAATGATCTTCATTCAACTGCATCCATTAATAATATCTTAGTCCACTTCATCAGCCGTAAAAGAAGAAAACGGTTATTAGTGGAAAGCCACAATTCGCAATGTGACATGTAGAGACATGTATAATTATACCTGTACAAGTTCCGTCTCCTGCAATAACCGGAAGTGGGTCAGGGGAAATCTTTAATGAACACCCCTCGTATGTGTATATATCATATATTACGTGTGTGTGTATATATGTATACATTATATATTATGTATGTATATATATGTCCTATATATGTACATATATATATTATGTATTGTGTATGCATATATATATATATATATATATATATATATATATATATATGTATGTATTATATTTAGAATATATCTACATACATACATGAATATATATACAGATATATGTTTGTATATGTAAGTATGGGTGTGACAGTGTCTGTGCATGAGTGTTTGTCAATGTGAGAATGTGAGTGTGTAAAACGGAAAATCGGTTCCACAGCAACATTACCCTGAGGTATTTTTGCCTCGACATGGTTACGTCCCTTTATGCTGCAGACGACCTTAATATATTTTCCTTTTCGTGCTTTGATAAAATAAGTATCGGGCAAAACACTGGTCTTGATAGAAACAATTAAACGCTTGAAGATCATGGCGTCCCAGTATGACCGAAATCTTAAACTAATACAAGTAAAGGCGTTACTTCAGCATGTTGTCTACCGCAATATCCATTGCCTACGTTGTGAAATTATCTGACTTTGATTTAGGGCTAAGGTTTAGGATTCGGGTTAGGGCAAGAGTTAGGGTTAGACTGGTCGCTAAAGTGTAAATGTCTATGTAAACGGCACTCCAAAATGGCGCCTAAATAAATTTATAAAGTAAAATATAATAAATGCTTTACCTTCGAAATTTATGCGTTTGAATAAAGAATTTGCTTTATATCCAACAGTTTGTGAAATTTATTTACAAAACTTGTCACTTAATTAGCTTTCAGTGTCACCTGAAACATAAAACAAATGCAGAAATGAAACGATGAGGAAAACAATACATCAAAAATGCTTTAACATTTTACATTAACAATTTGTTAAAGAAATTTATTAAAACTGTTAATTAAGAAACGCGCATAATTGACTTAATTTATATAATGAGTACCTGTTTTTTCCCCATTTTACGAGATACCGTTTACTTTGTGTTTGCAAGTTAATGAGAAATAGTCTCTGTCTACGTGGTATTTCAACCAGTTAGAAATAGTTACTAAATCCCACTTAAAGCGTACTTTGCCTTCTATAAAACTAAGGTCACATTGGATAATGTGTAAACAGTTCCTCTCAAAAGGACTGGATAATGTAGTGTAGTGCTTCGTAGCCGGTATGCTGCGACACACTGCTGTTAGGTGTGCCGCAGTGTAACCTAAATGTAATTTTTTTCCCTGTACTTTTAGTTATATTTTTAGTTCAGGTGTGCCGCAGAATTTTGAAAAGAATATAAGGCGGCGGACTGGCAGAAACTTTAGCATGCCGGGCAAAATGCTTAGCGTATTTAGTCTGTCTTTACGTTTTGAGTTCAAATTCCGCAGAGGTCGACTTTGCCTTTCATCCTTTCGGGGTCGATAAATTAAGTACCACTTGCGTATTGAGGTCGATCTAATCGACTGGCCCCCTCCGCCAAAATTTCGGGCCTTGTGCCTGGAGTAGAAAAGAATTTTGAAAAGAATATATGTACTGCAAACGAAAAAAGGTTGCGGAGCACCGGTGTAGTGTCAGCTTGAATCAAATGTTTCGACCTAAAGGTTATTTCATCAGGACTGAGAACTACGGCTAAACAAAGGAACGTTGTGCTTATTTGAGGGGCTTCTTGTTTCTCAATTAATAAATTGCTTTTTTAATGAATGGCTTATGAGACTCGAATGAGTGTCCTATTCGAGTCTTAGATAATCTTGTGAGATTGTATTTAATAAGGGCACGAGTCATGAAATTAGGGAGACGGGGATTAATCAACTGAATCGACCCAAGTACTTGCCCTGTGATTTATCTTATCGATGAAAAGTAATTTTAACATCGGCGGAGTCTCTATCTACTCAGAATGGAAAAAAGTCAAAACAAAAACTACAAAACACATTGTCCAAAAAAACTCTAATGATTCTATCTTTTCTACATTTCCAGATTCGTCACTTAGAGCTATTTAGTTAAACAATGAGACACAAGTTGATGAGCGACAGATAAAATATTATACACATTTACCGAATATTTAAGATAACGAGCTCATCTATGAGAACCGTAAATTGATTCAGCTAGTTGACATTTTTCACTTGCGGTATATTTTTTTGTTTGTTTGTTTATTTTCATGTTTGCATATTCCTGCAAAATAAACGAGTACTAATTGCATCTAAACGAATGTTTGCATACAAATAAATATCAGTCGTTGTTATTGATGTTGCTGTTGCTGTTGTTATTATTGTCATTATCATAAGCCAGTGAAATAGTAGAACCGTTATCGTGTGGACAAAATGCTTAGCTCAAAATAACTACCAGTCAATTACTAGGATGTAATCAATTAACCCTCCCTTAAAATTGTTACTCTTGTGCTAAAATTCGGAACTATTATTATTATTATTATTATTATTATTATTATTATTATTATTATTGTTCAGTAGTTTTATTTTTATAACGTGTTTTCACTTCACTACCGAGCGCAGCTCTGTGCGCCTTGGGTATGTGCTGTGGTTTGCTGTGATGTTCTTATGGTTACTGTATTGAAAGTGTTTTGCGTAGGATGTGTGCAGTGCCCAGTAGTTCAATTTTCTGTATCTTATATATATTTGTAAGTCCTGGTGTTTTTGTTATGTATTTGTCTGAATATTTTTTTATTATACCTAAGGCACCTACTATGATAGGAATTTTCTGTTTTTAGATTCCACATTCGAGTTACCTCTATTTCCAGGTCTTTGTATTTTGAAAATTTTTCCATTTC
>NC_068996.1:43741206-43750229 GCF_001194135.2 Octopus bimaculoides | reverse complement strand
GGATTTGAACTGTTTTTTTTTTGTTCAAAGAAACGTTGGCGTTTCTCATACCGGCGGATCCTTTGTGCTTTGGCAAGGATGTCTTGCTTTAGTTTTTCTTTTGCCTCAGGTAACTCTTTTTCTGTAATGCTGTATTATTATTATTATTATTATTATTATTATTATTATTATTATTATTATTATTATTATTATTATTTTTATTATTATTATTTGATGGAAACTCTCAACTTATTTTGTTTGGCTATGATGGAAAGTGTCAGCTGTCCACAGCCAGCAGACTAAGGTGACTCTTGTTTATTGTTCATGCTTCAAGAACCATGCTGAGAACTCTTTTGCAGTTCTAAACAAAGATGATTTTCGTAGGTGCTCTATCTTTACATTTGACCAATCTTTTTCAGCCATGTTGATACTTCCAAGCGTGCCAATTACTACTGGTATCACGTCTACTCTCTTCATTGCCCACAACCTGCGTATTTTCCACTTCAAGTCATCACACTTGTTCAGTTTTTCTTCTTTCTCTTTGATCGTATTGTTATTATTATTATTAGCGGTATTTCACCCGTCGCTACGTTCTTAGTTCAAATACCACCGAGGTCGACTTTACTTTTCATCCTTTCGGGGTCGATAAAATAGGTACCAGTTGAACACTGGGGTTGATGTAATCGACTTAACTCCTCCCCCAAAACTGCTGCCCTTTGCCAAATTTTGAAACTATTATTATTATTATTATTATTATTATTATTATTACTATTATTATTATTATTATTATTGTTATTATTATTATTATTATTATTATTATTAAGGTGGTGAGCGGGCAGAATCGTTAGCACGCCGGGCAAAACGCTTAGCGGCATTTCGTCTGTCTTCTCGTTCCGAGTTCAAATTCCACCTAGGTCGACTTCGCCTTTCGTCCTTTCGGGGTCGATCAAGTTGCGTACTTGGGTCGATCAAATTGACTGTCCCCTTCCCCCAAAATTTCAGGCCTTGTGCCTATAGTAGAAAGGATTATTACCTCCGTCTAAGCGAAGGCGGAAGTATTGTTTTCAGTCGTGTTTGTTTGCTGGTTTGTCCGTGGACAAGATATCTCAAGAACCGCTGTACGGATTCGGATGAAACTCTCAGGGATGCTTGGACTCGTGACTGGCCCGAACTGATTAGATTTTGGGATCGATCTGGTACCGGACAAAGATTCTGGATTATTTGTTATATTTACTTTATTTGTTATATTTACATGAAGTATTACGATTTTATGTTGCCTTTCAAGTCTTTCTCTGATTATCTTCCTTGAAAGCACGCTAATGGCTTCCACGTAAGTTATGGCGGCATTGCTGTTTCCAAAGTTTTATTTTCGTTTCTCTATTATTAATTTTACTCGCATCTCTATCTTAGTAGAAACTGATGGATAAAGAAGTCAAACTACATAAACAAACGGCAGCAAAACCGTTCAGAAATTAAATAACTGTAACATATTCAATAACAATAATAAATTTAATTTATCCTTGACAATTTTTAGTTTTACCAATTTTGAATATTTCGCTCCTGTTAAAAACCTCTCACCTACTTGGCAATTGCATTTCTAGCTCTGCCTTGAGGGAAGCTTTACTTCATGGATTCAAGTTTTTGTGCGCAAAGGTGTTGTTAAACCTCCGTTAACAGCACCGTATGCAAGTCCTTTCCGTTTTCTTTCACGCACGGATAAATTTTTCACTATAGACCTTAATGGTCGTAAAGACACTATACCAGAGGATAGACTAAAAAAGGCCTTCATAGATAAAGCTGTCCCTGTTCGCACTGCAGACGACACACACACAGCATTACGGATACACATCCACTTTCACATTCAATGACTACCATTGGGATCGATCAGGTACTAGACAAGGATTCCGGATTATTTTTGCGTTTTTTTTACATAATTTTTGAGAGCGATCGGGTTCATGTTTAGCATTCTCGTTTGTGAGAGCAGTCGACTTTATTTCAGATATTCTCATTTTAAAAATCATCTCTGGCTAATCGTTGAGAGGACGTTGGTGTTGTCTTGGCGGAGGTTTGCGCTCTCTGAGTTCTATTGATCACATTATTATTATTGGGTCATCCTATAAATAATGCAGTTTTTTAATACTTTTTTCGTTTTTCAAAATTAAGATAAACAAAGTTCTTTTTAAAACTAAAATATACTCTCTTTCATTTTCTACAATACTCTCCATGTACCTGGTAGACTCGCAAAGCCTTTCTTCCAAAATTCACGTATCCGTGACGAAAAATACTCCTCTACTACTGTTCTGAACTCGTCTAGAGAATTCATATTTTTTCTGTCTAAATGATTTTGCAGTCTGCGGAATAAAGAGCTGGTAGAATCGTTAGCAGGCCGAGCAGAACGCTTTTAGGCATTTTGTCCATCTTTACTTTCTAACACTATTTACATTATTTGCATTATTTACAATTATTTGTCCTCATCTTGTTTGTTGTTAACACAACGTTTCGGCTGATATACCCTCCAGCTTTCATCAGGTGTCTTGGGGCAATTTCAAACCACTACGTCATATGCCCACGGATATATGGCGTAGTGGTTAAGAGCGCAGGCTACTAACCCCAAGATTCCGAGTTCGATTCCAGGCAGTGACCTGAATAACAACAACAATAACAACAACAGCGAAAAATACCTTAGAAATGAGAACTCAGGTTCAAAATTTCCCTAAGACACCTGAAGAAGGCTGGAGAGTGTATCAGCCGAAACGTTGTGTTAACAACAAACAAGACGAGGAGAAATATCCGTCAAATGTAAATAACGTAAATAATATACATAATCCCTCATCTCTTAAATATAGAACTGTATTTACTTTTCTAAGTTCAAATTCCGTGGAAGTCGACTTTACTTGTCAATCTTTTGGAGTCCAAAGCACTGTACCCCAGTGCATGAAAGCACTGGGGTACAGTGTGTCGATGTAATTAACTAGCACCCCACTCCAAATTTCAGGCATTCTGTCTATATTTGAAAGAGTTGGTGAACTAGCAGAATCGTTAGCACGCTGGACGAAATACTTAGCGCTATTTCGCTTGTCGCACCGATCGGAGTTCAAATTCCGCCGAGGTTGATTTTGCCTTTCATCCTTTCGGGGTCGATAAAATAAGTACCGGTTGAACACTGGGATCGATGTAATCGACCCCCCCAATGGCTACCCTTGTGGCAAAATTTGAAACCATTATTATTATTATTATTATTATTATTATTATTATTATTATTATTATTATATAAAGGATTGAGGTAACTCCTCCAGAAGATATAAAGTCAAAATTAAAAGAAGAGTGCCATTGTCATCTAGTGAACGATATTCCGACATCTTGTGTGTCTTCAACAGGTTCAAAAAATAATTTTGTCAATCTACTTCATTTTGGTTAATATATAAAGGATTGAGGTAGCTCCTCCAGAAGATATAGAATCAAAATTAAAAGAAGAAATATCGTTCACTAGATGACAATGGCACTCTTCTTTTAATTTTGATATTATTATTATTATCATTATTATTATTGTTGTTGTTGTTGATTTTATCTGTCGTCTGTACCGAAGCAGTGTCGATAAAATAAAGTATCAATCAAGTACTGTTGACTTTATATTGGAAATGCTTATTAGTCTTTATTGATGTATGAGATGAAAAAGCTGCCAGGATAGGAAAACTCATGGGAAAGAATTAGCTTAAGGTCGAATTGTTTCTAGAACTGGTCTTCTCCCAGAAGTGTCGCGTGATTATATTCAATCACGACCAGTTACTGAATTGCGAACAAACATATTAATTCCCTTTGGTTAAACACACACACACACACACACACACACACACACACACACACACACACACACACACACACACAAACAACTTTTATTTAAGCAACAGAAGATTGAAACTGCATAATCGACAAGTATTTCGATTATTTGCAAATGTGAGATTTAACTTTTCCAATGTGTTGCACGCTAAAATATCACGCAAATTATTCCCCTTGGAGTTGTGAAAATATTAGTTATTTAATTAAACACTTAAGAAGCAAACAGAATTTCGACAAGCAAGAAAGCATTCCGTATTGATATGTCGTTAGCAGAAGTGGTGAACACGAGAATGATTTGTAATAAAGACTATTTGCCAACATAACATGGCAGTCCTGGTTTAGGACGAATGTTGCTGTAATTTAGCTGTAGTTTTGTGCTGTAATTCTGTTGCTGTAATGCTGTGCTGATGAAGGGAAATAACCCAGAAATCGCGAGATACAGATGTTGTTTTGAGCTGAGTGGGGGTGCTAGATTCCCTTGTTCAAAAATATAAGGACACAGATCGTGTCGTATAGCCAGCTGGAGACGATGTCTCCTGGGGCTAAATTACAGCAACATTCATCCTAAACCAGGACTACCATGTTATGTTGGCAAATAATCTTTACTAGAAAGTACTCTTACTGAATAGCTCTCGTGAGATTTAAAAATAGTAATTTTCTACGAGAATGATTTGTTTAGTAGTTTTTTGATTCATTGTTTTGTTTCTCGAGTTCAAATGCGTTCCGGGTCGTTATCCCATTTTGTCTTCCCAGGGTTGTTAAAAAAAACATACACCCATAAAGCACTGATACTTTTTTAAAATAAATTGCATCTCTTTCATATTAAAAAATTATCTCTATGTAATTAAAAGTCCATATTGATTTCTCATGTGGAGGCGCGTGACTTAATGGTTAGGGTATTGGACTCATGATCGTAAGATTGTGGTTTCGATTCCTGGACCGGGCGACGCGTTGTGTTCTTGAGCAAAACACTTTATTTCACGTCGCTCCAGTCCACTCAGCTGGCAAAAATGAGTAATCGTGCCAAATTTCATACACAGAGCTTTCGTCAGCTAGAAACTAAGGAAATAGACTCAAGATATTGTGCTGTGGGATCGAATTACAGACTACATAGGAAGCAAAACGAATTTCTAAATCGCACAGTACCATGAACCAGCCTATCGTAAATCATGTTATGTTTAAGAGTTTCAGAGCCCGTCTTTTCCACCCCACTTGATTGCTAATTATAGTTCTTCAAGGCCACTGATATTCTTTGTGTTCTCCATATCTACTCCGAGATTTCCTGGTCATTGTTCTACATGTTTTAAGGGTTAAGCGGTATGACAATATGAAAAAAAAAAAATACTCTCTTCAAAGCATTCTTGGATTGGTATCTTGAACTACAATATTTATCCGTGCCGAATGCCGTTTTTCCCGAACAGGATATCTTTCAGGAAGATACCAGACATTGACAATTTATAAAAAAATGTATTTCTAACCTAGGCATTGGATTACGCATGAAATTGTATGTATAACCAATGTTAACGTCAATATCTGCATGTGACAGAGCAATTATAGATAGGTAAGACGAAAGAGATCTGTTTGATATTCACGGATTGCAACTGTAGACCTGAAGCTAACAAGTTTAGCAAGTTGGTAGTTTAATAAGAGAGATTTCTAAATTAAACATCGTTGCTTTCGTGAGCTTATGCTTGTTGTGATATTTAAGGTTCTTTTTTTTATCGAATAACTGTATTATTAATAGAAGTTCTTTCAGCTTAAATGGTTGCTATTTGATGAAGTTTAAGTAACGTTATCTTAACAGCAAATGCATCAATAAAAATGGACTGGAATCTATTAAGCTACGTCAAGATGTTTGGCAGTTGTCACGAGAGCTTAACAATTAAAAACTCATAATGTTTAACTTTTAGGAAATGTCAGTCTTCGTTGTTTTGTTGAGATAGTGTTGCTAGATCAATTTCATTAAAGAACGCATAAAACTTTCCAAATTTTTCTTGTAAATTAATAAAAATAGATAGAAGTATAGTATGTTCGTAGGTTCAAATTTGCTATGACATTCAATAGGATACTTGTATTCAAAAACTAAGATTTTAAAGGAGTAAGTGACACATAAGTGTGTATGTGTGTGTATGAAGGTGCGTATCCTAGTGTTTAGGCGTATTGCACTCACAATCGCGAGATCATGGTTTCGACTCACAGACCCGCTGAGCGTTTGTATTCTTGAGAAAAGCACTTCATTTCACATTGCTCCAGTCCGCTTAGCAGTAAATGGGGTGCGACGAACTAGCCTTCCAACTAAGGGGAATGCTGGCCTGCTCGTCTAGCCAGTAGAGTGGCATCATTCGAAAGCTAAAACGAGGCAAAGCGCATTGTGACCAGCGTTGTGTATCAATATTCGATAGTTTTATATATTCGATAGTTGTATATCAATATTCGATCACATGATCACACACGCACACACACACACACACACACACACACACATGTATATTTAATCGTCACTAATTGTAACTGAAGTTTCTGAATAGCACCTGTATTGCGAGAAATAAGTGTTAAAATCCAGGTGCTATTCCATACCTTCAGTCATAATTAGTGACGATTAGAATTTTCCTTTATGGTCTCATATTGCGCTTAGCTGCTTATATGTATGTGTGTGTATGTATGTATATATATATATATATATATATATATATATATATATATATATATATATATATATATATATCAGAAACACTCGCCACTGGGCATTTTTCTGCCAGTCGCTAAATATTATTTACGCATTTGATTTCCGATCTGTGTAATTTTTCTCATATGTTAACATGTAATTTCCCTTTATACCTGTTATTCGTCTATTAGCACTCACTCTCTCAATAAACTTAGGGCATAACTGTAGATGTGTACCCCACCGAATTTCTTTCTTCATAATTTTCTTTAAAAAAAAATTGGATAGTGAAAGAAATTTTTCTACAAGTATGTTTCAGCTGGTGTAGATTAGGCTTATATCGGAATTTTTGGTGACAAAACTATTAGAGATTGCACATATTGTTGAATGATATAACATTGAACTTGAGATTGATTTCGATGAAATGTTTGTAAATCATTGAAATAACAGAGCCTGCTCCAGTATTCAATTTAACCAACCTAAGGTTCTCCACACCCAAAGCACCTTGGATGTTGCAACCATTTCCGTCTAAGTCACTAAGTGTCCGTAGGGTAAGTAACACCTTCTGAAGTCTACTTCCATTCCTCTTTTGTCTCCCTATCTCATGCATGCTGCTCGACGCGAGATAAATATTACACAAATACGACCGGCCACCTCATGCCATGGAATTTATCACATAGCACTGGACAATCTACTATTGTTTGTTCCCGATTGTATTGCACAAACTTCGCTGGTATTATTTATAACCTCTTAAGTAGCCTCGGAGAGGTCGTCTCTTTGCTGTCAGCACCGACCAGTCTTTCAACAGGAAACCACACATATACACACTGGCTATTTCTGCACTCTCCTGCATAAAAAAACAACAACCACTTTCTCTATCTCTATCCACTTCAGGTCGGTTATTTTCTTGCCATATAACGACACACGTGCTTTTCTCGGACTAGTCTTTTCCTTCTTTCTGGACTTTTCTCCCCTCCATCTTTCTGACGAAGAGCCATGCTTGAAACGTCACACCCCGTCTTTTTCCCATCTTAAACTTTCTCTGAACGTCAGTCTAATACATTCACTGTGTACGTCCCTTTTAGTTTTATTGTTTTCCCTGGTTTAAAATTTGATTTACATACATACATACACACATACATACATACATACGTACGTACGTACATACATATATATACAGACGTACATACATACATACGCGCACACACACACACACACACACACACACACACACACACACACACACACACATATATATATAAATATATTTAAAGGTTTGGAGGTGATATATAAATATATATATGTAAATGTATGTACATACACACTCACACACACAAACACACAGACACATACACACGCACGCATGTCCTTTCTTTAGAACAGTCAAAGAAGTCAAGTAGGATTGTAACTAGCTACTTTGACTATATAACACTTAATCTTTAATAAGCCAATATTAGCAGTGAACTAATCTGCGAGAGAGAAACTACTTGAAGATTTCGTTTCTGAGTCTTATGACAGTTGAATAAGTTTTGTTTAAGTGTTTTCACGTAATTGGATTATATTCATAGTCATTCTTGTCATATCAGCCTTATCGGAGTTATTGACTCATACAAGGACACATTTACCGGTGATGCTAAGAAGCAGCTGATCTTTGTTTTAGATTCTTAGAATTGAGACGAAACCAAGTGAGTCTCCGCGCTTACATTAGCAAATCACCATTTATAATACTAGAAAAAATTTGAGTAAATCATGATCAGCTCTGCTTAAAGTTTTTGATTAAGTTACAACATTTGTCAGCAGACTGAAGCAATAGTTAAGAATAAATACATACTGAATGGCATCTTGAGTGGATAAGATGGGACGAAACTTGTAGACTGACCCTTGCGTCATACCGTGAAGCAAGAACCTGGATATTCCATGAGTGCCTTGTCAAGGCAGCTAATTATCAGATGACTAAGATCGCTAAGCTGTGAATGAGCTACCATAGAATAGGAATAGAAGAAAGAGACTCCAAAAAACTCCTACCTATAAGGAGTGCCAATACGGCAAAAATTATAAGTTTCGTTAGCCTGAGAATTAACCTGGAGAAGAGCGTTCCGCTAAGTTGACTTGCTATGCTACCTTGACTTGCTCTGCTACTCTGACTTGCTTTGCTACCCTGACTTGCTCTGTCAAGTTGACTTACATTAGATGGTGTACATGAAAATAAGGCGTCCGTATAATAAAACAGACTAATATCGTTTTTTTGAGAGAGTACATTCATGCATACGTATGTAAAATATTAATTTCATGACCATTACTCTGAACTTTTTATAAAAGGATCATATATATATATATATATATGATTATAATAGTATAAAATGCAATTGTACTTAAGGGCACAGAGATTTCTATGCCTATATGCTGAAGATAGACGCCAAGTCCGTCTAACCACTTCAAAATATCACTTTATAATTCGCACGTGTTGAAAGCGAGGAAGCGGGCATACAAAAATTCACAAATAATTCATAAATAATTCATATATATATATATATATATATATATA
>NC_068996.1:43733634-43740787 GCF_001194135.2 Octopus bimaculoides | reverse complement strand
ATATATATTACAGACACACACTGCCAACATTTTAGACGCACAGGCGTGGTTTGTGGTTAAGAAGTTTGCTTCCCAACCACATGGTTCCGGGTTCATTTTCACTGTGTTGAACCTAGGGCAACTGTCTACTATAGCTCCAGACAGACAAAAGCCTTGTGAGTGGATTTTGTAGGTGGGAAGATTGGAAAAAATCGTCGTGTGAGTGTGAGCGTGAGAGAGAGAGAGGGAGAGAGAGATAGAGAGAGAGAGAGAGAGAGAGAGAGAAAGTGAAAGAGAGAGAGAGAGAGAGTGTGTGTGTGTGTGTATACACGTGTAAGTCGTTGTGTTTGTATTTGTCCCCCACCTAATGGTCTTGGTTTGTTTACGTTCAATAGAAATTGACAGAATAAGCACCAGACTTAGATAAGAAGTATTGGAGTTGATTTGTTGGACTAAAAACAAAATCCTTCAAAGTGGTACATGTCCACAGTCCACAGTAGCATGTCCACAGTCCAACGACTGAAACAAGTAAAAGATAAAAGATACATACATACACTCACACACATGACTCCTATAGTTTAGTTTCCAAGTGCATTCTTTGATTAGGACACGTTCAGAATTAGTTGGGTACGTATATTGTCTTTGTTTTTAACCAATTCTATCAGTGTGTGGACTTGATATTTCAACGTTGATAAACTATTGTAACTATACTTTTTGTTAAGTTCACTGATAAAATGACTAAGTAGTCATTAAAAATATATCTGAGTCAATTCAAGTGCGCTGAGATAATATGATACCAAACAAAACCGAGTGCCACCTTATCATGCCGTCTACCTGGCCATATACACTTCAGCGTGCGAGCTGACCTAACGCTTGCCCTAATCCTAATTCAGATCCTGTCATTTCACGCCGTAGACTACGGACACTGCGTGTGGTAGACTGCACTCTAATGTAGCTTGAAGATGGTGAGATTAGAACGTCCGAGCTCTGTAACTACGATAGAGTTGTGTTGGTAGCCAAAATCACTTGACTCAAATGGCTCAGTTAAGTTCTTAACTGGTAAAACAGGGTGATAGATTTCATAGTCGAAAGCAGTAAAAATACCACGGAATTAAGGAATGACATTCTAGTTTGAAATTGAGAGTGCTTTACTTCATGTTCGAGAAAAACTTCCCGCGATATTCTACTATTCTCCTGAGGGTTGAGAGGTTTGGTGATGATATATAATTCGATGGCTTAACGTAAGGTAAGTGCACTAAATGCTACTTGTGCGGATTATTAGTAATTGTAAAAGGATTAACTAACCAACAGTTCAAACCTTAATTCAATCACCTAACACCATAAATCCATTAAAACACAAAGTTTGTTGTTGTTGTTGTTGTTGTTGCTTAACCACAAGCCATTCCTAATCGAGCAGATCTATGATCAAAGCTGTTACAGCCATGATCATTCTGCCCATTTGTTCTTCAAGAGCAACATTGTCTCATATTCCCTTCATCCATTCTTAAGACAGTGGGCCTAAGATTTTCAACTTAACATTTAGAAAAAAAAAAAAAACGATAAAGAAACTTATTAACTTTTCTTTATTAATCACATGCACACTGCACACGCATACATACTCTCTCCTCTCTCCAACGAAGAGCTGTTTTCGAAACGTCATTTCCACTCATATTTTTCCATCTAAAACTCTTCATTGAACGTCAATCTAATATACTCACTGTGTACGTCTAATTGGCTTTTATTGTTTTTCCTGTTTATATGTTTATATGTTTAATATATATATATATATATATATATATACATGTGTATATATGTATGTATGTATGTATGTATGTATGTATGTATGTATGTATGTATGTATGTATGTATGTATGGCTGTGTTGTAAGAAGCTTGCTTCCCAACCACATGGTTCCGGGTTCAGTCCCACTGTGTGGGGCTTTGGGCAAGCGTCTTCTACTATAACCACGGGCCGACCAAAGCCTTGAGAGTGGATTTGGTGCATGGAAATTGAAAGAAGCCCGTCATATTTCAACATATATTATATGTATATATTTGTGTGTTTGTGTCTGTATTTGTCCTACCTCCATCGTTTGACAACCGATGCTGGTGTCTTTCCGTCTCCGTAACTTAGCGGTTCGGCAAAAGATACCGATAGCATAAGTACCAGGATTACAAAAAAGGGGTCAATTTCTTCGACCAAAAGTTGGTGCTCAGTGATTTTCTTAAGTTTTAAAGATATATTTTGAAGAATTTGCGATGATCCTAGTTACGCTTCGCGATGCACTGTTCAAGAAGCACTGTAGTAAGCTACGATATGATGGAAATCTTGCTGCGATTTCTAGCAGTTCGAGCGATAATTGCGTAAAGGCTTTCTACCCTTCTGTCCTAGTCGCCCATCCTGTGTTTGGAAAAGGCATTGCTGATACACGAAGCAAATTACAATTATATTCTGAAGACAAATATATGTTTTCCCCACTTTATTTTGTGCAGTCTAATCCTGATTTTGATATAATAGGAGGATTGGTTTCTCACTAATGAAGCGGTTATGACAGAAGAAAATGAGGGATCAAAAGAAGGACCCCATCTCCGATAAACGAACAAATAAATTACAAGCAATAACTAAAAATATGAATGTGATTATACTCGTACACGCATACCCGCACAATACACAAGAGCACGTATTAGGTGTGTGTGTGTGTGTGTGTGTGTGTGTGTATGTGTGTGTGTGTGTGTGTGTGTGTGTGTGTGTGTGTGTGTGTGTGCACGTTTGTGTGTGTGTGCACGTTTGTGTGCGAGCACGGAGCGTGAAAGTCAGGTTGCGCGCGAATGAACAAAAAATATTAACCAAATGCACGAAGGAACTGTATTAATGAAAAAATACATGCACAAACGATCTAATGAAACCATCCAATCGATCGATGATGGAGCAAATGAACGAGTGACACAGAAAATGTTGCAACATACGAACGAATGAATGAACAAACGAGCAAATGAACAAGAACTTTCAAAAGGCCAGACCTCTTTCCGATTAGATTACAAAGAACGCATGAGCGGACAGAAAAAAAAGAACAAAAAAGAAAAAAAGTAAGAAAGAATCCCAGATAAGGAGAAATTAAATAACACGAATAAAAGAACAGACAATTGGGGTTCAAACCCTGATCAAAGCCGAACGATTACTTATCAGAGTAAGTTATTTAAAGCTGTGTTTTTTTTTTTTTTCAAGTTTGATGATATTTATAGTTAAGTGAAATTCATGAAGTAAGAAAGACGAAATCGTAACTTAACATATTATATAACTCATATTTAAACTACGAATTTACGTTTTCGAATTTGGTTTGCATGATCTATGTTGTGTTGAAACAAATTTTGGTGTATCTTAGGAGTGTCATTACGCCAATAATAAACACATGCACCATTCCAGATATGAAACAGATCTGAAGGAGAGAAGGCATATCAGTGATGTGGTCGTGAATGGTGACGAAAGGACTCTGAGACAAACAATCGATTGATTGTTTGACCGACTTATCAAGCAAGCGACATGTTAGCTTGTTGGCTAAATAACAAACCAATTGACTAATTTGAACCAGTGCGTGTGTTTATTATTGACCTAATGACACCCCAAGGTACAACAAAATAAGAATTTATACTTATAGTTATTTCCAGTGTACAAAAACAATTTCTGTAGATTACTGATTTTAAAGAAAGGATCGTAACTGCATCGTCAAAGAATTTCAAGCATTCATTTCGACCCCCTCCCTTTATTTTTCACTTTTACTTGGTCTTTAATATGAAGATTAAACATCTCTTCTGAATTTAGGAACGAATATGTGTAACAAAATATTTATTCTATTTTAATTTTTTCTTTGTTTTTGGTCAGAAAGTGTTATTTCCTAATTGCTTCTATCTAGAAATCAAAGGAAATGACTACTATTCCCTTCAAACTTTGCTTTTGTGACCTGGACATCACTGTTTTGAAACTGATCTATTTTCCATTACATTTTCAACAGATACAACACTGAGATGCTGAAGCAGAAATATCCTTATAGCAAATATTCTGCTCAGTACCATAGATTTGCTTGTTGTCTTTGGCTAGTATGTGTTATTTCCTATCTGCTTCTATCTATAAATCAAAGGATATGACTACTATTCCCTTCAAACGTTGCTTTTCTGACTTGGACATCAATGTTTTGAAACTGATCTATTTTCCATTACATTTCAGATAGATTCAGCGCTGAGTTGCTGAAGCAGAAATATCGTTATAATAAATATTCTGCTCAATATCACAGATTTGTTTGTCAGTTGCTTGACCTTAACCACTTGAACATGTCCCTTAGTGGCTGACAATATGTACATCTCTGATCATGTGCAGGAGTAGTGGTGGAGCGTCATAGCCATGTGTTAAGAAAGATTCTTTGGGGTTTGAATAAATATAAGAAAAGCAAAGTTTAAAGAAAATATTAGCCATTTTTAATACTTTCTAATGGTAAGCAAATAGGAAATAACAGTTGCTAACCAAGGACAATAATCATGTTACATTGTGTTATTTATTTTGTTGAGATTCTAAGTTACGGCAGATGTTAATATTCCACGGATACAATTCGAAAGATTCAGTATCAGATATCACATGCGATTTATTATTTGCAAATGACTGACAACGAAGTCAAATTATTATTATTTATCTCTCATCCTTTCGTTGTAATGAAATAATTACCAGTGAAATGCTGGAGTCGATGTTATCACGTAACCCTGTCTCCCAATATTCCAGGCCTTGTACCTATAGTAAAAGGATTATTATGATTGAGTGACATTGGGATAATATATATATATATATATATATATATATATATATATATATTGCAGATAATATTTCTGAATCTCTTTGATTCTTTAGATGTGCTGGCCTCCTGATAATTGGTCGATTTAGTTAATATATGACTGATTACCAGATTTTATAATTATATATATATATATATATATATATATATACATATATAATGTATATTTCTGTTTGTGCCTTTTTGTCCCTTCACCATCGCTTCACAACCGATGTTGGTTTGTTTACGTCCTCGTAACGTAACTCTTCGGAAAAGTGACTGATAGAATAAGTACTAGGCTTCCAAAGAATAAGTCCAGGGATCGATTTCTTCAACTAAAAGGCGGTGCTCCAGCATGGCCGCAGTCAAATGACTGCAATAACTAAAAGAATATATATATATATATATATATTGTCGTATCTAGGGAGAGCTATTATGCCAATATTATTAACACATGCACTTGTTCAATTCCACTTTATTATTAATCAATTGGTTAAATAGCCAACTAACAGTGCGTGTGTTAATAATATTGGCATAATGACTCTCCCTAGACACAACAAAATTTGTTTCAACACATGAAGTCACATAAAGAATTTTGAAAACCAGATACAAAAACCGCGTGCGTGGGCGGGCACACACACCCACATAAACATACCCACACAAGCACACACCTACACCCCCCATACATTCATGTTCAATATAATTTTTTAATTACAAAATTCATATTTGATTTGCAAATAAGTTGAACTTTTTTCCCAAAAGCTCTTTCATATAGGACACGGGCCTCCATATGCAAAGTTGGGCCTATATTACATGGCTATAGATTTTTTCCCTGAATTTCTGCAGTTGGAACTGTGTCTCACATACGAATGCATCTTTTATGCTATCAAAAAACGATAAAAATCTATCAATCTATCTTTCTGTCTATCTTTCTGTCTCTCTGTCTGTCTGTCTATCTGTCTGTCTATCTGTCTACCTATCTATCTATCTATCTATCTATCTATCTATCTATCTATCTATCTATATATCTATCTATCTGTCGGTCTGTCTGTCTGTCTGCCTGCCTGCCTGCCTGTCTATCTATTTATCTATTTATCTGTCTGTCTGTCTATGCTTATCTATCTAACTGTCTCTCTGTCTATAGAGGAGGAGTGAGTGCTACACAGTATATATACATTTTGAAGTTACTCGTGCATCTCTAGAGCATATTGTTTTAGGAAAATAGCATTGGAATCCATTACTATTGTGGGAATCGTAAAAATAGATTCGAGAGTCGCATTTGGCTCGCAAACTAAAGTTTGGCCATTGTTGCAATCGAACGATATAAAAATTGTTTCCCATAGCTGTTTCTATACTTAAGTCCAAACCTTGTTAAAATGAATGAATACCATCCCTCGGAAGCGAAAGCGAGGTACAAATCAACAAATGGGTTTACAATAGTTTTACCGCCATGTCACCGGAAGCAAAGCGTAATGTTGATTGTACATTGCGATACGGACACAAGACATCCTAGTCCATGTCATCCATACTAAGTACATCTTGCGAATGAATTAATTCAGCGCTGTATACAGCGGAAGCACTGTGAAATTGACAAGTGATTCATTTGACTGGGAATACCGAGTTAAATTCCACGAAATCTATCTATGACAGATTAGCGTATTTTGTTATACAGCAGGAAATTTATCTAGTATCTGTTTAACGACAATCGCACACATGCACACGCGCGCACACACACACACACACACACACACACACACACGCGTGCACACATATACACCCCCACTTTCGCACACGAATTCGATAAACAAAGAAGCGAATGTAAATAACGACCCCTGTGGTTTCTTGTTATACAGAGAGAAAGAAAAACAAAGCTATGTACACTGGGGGATTCAATAGCAACTATCGCTTTCACAACAAGATATGGCCTTGTGCTTTAGTAAAAAATAAAGAAAGGAAAAAAATCGATATATTTCTAATAAAACAATTCATTAGGGGGTTGGTTTGTTTTCGTTTGTCCGTTCTTTTTCTTTTTTCTTCTTTCTTTTTTATTTACTCTTAAATAATTAATATTGCTATTATTAATGTAACTATGGCATTATAGTGAAGATATCACAATTGACACACAGCTAATTTATTTCTTAGTGTGTGTGTGTGCGTGCGTGTGTGTGTGTGTGTTCGTGTGTGTGTGTGTTTGTGTGTGTGTGTGTGTGTGTGTGGTTGAATACAATGTTCTGCGTTAAGTATCAAAACTATCCACGGATAACATTTGCACAGAAACGTTCTTCGATTCCTTGACAACGGTTTTGTTACTGTACGTATGCGAATATTTTCGTATCACTTTCTTTCTCTCTCTCTCTTA
>NC_068996.1:43730745-43731122 GCF_001194135.2 Octopus bimaculoides | reverse complement strand
TATATATATATGTTATGTTTCATGCATGTATGAAGGTCTGTGGTTTAGTGATTAAGGGTATTTGGCTCATGATCGTAAGGTTCTGAATTCGATTCCGGGCCCCGCAGTGTATCCTTGTGTAAAATACTTTATTTCATGTTGCTCCAGTGTGCGCTCAGTAAGCAAAAATGAGTTGGACATGTATTTCAAAGAGGACAGCCTTGTCACATTGTATGTCACACTAAATCTCCTTGAATACTACCTTAAGGTTGCGCATGTCTGTTGTGTACACTCAGCAGCTTGTACCTTATTTTCACGAGCAGGTCGTTCCGTTAATCGGATCAACTAGAAACCCCGACGGAGTGCCAATAAAAAAAAAAAAAAAAAAAAAAAAAAAA
>NC_068996.1:43724901-43729277 GCF_001194135.2 Octopus bimaculoides | reverse complement strand
TATATATATATATATATATATATATATATATATATATTCAAAATAAGCAACAAGATATCAGGTAGTGATGTAGCACAACCGTTTCAAGCAACTCCATTTCATTGAACAATGCAATTCCTTACATCAATTTAAATGCAGTGCCATCTTCAGCTACACAAGTAAATAAATAGAATTATATATATATGTATATATACATATATATATATAGTTTACTGTTCCGTTATATGTATGATCAACAGAATAAGTTCTCCATACAGTGAGAACTTATTTTGAGAATACCGGCGGAATTTGAACTCAGAACATAAAGACAAACGAAATACCGCTAAGCATTTCGCCCCGCGTGCAAACGTTTCTGCCAACTCGCCGCCTTAAACTTATAATAATTACTTTCTGTCTTTCTCGTTTATCTCTCACTTCCCCTCTATCACAATCCCGCATTCACCCTTCTCCTCCTCCTTCTTCGCTATATCAATACTTTAACAATACTATACCTACCCCCCTACGTCACTCAACACCTTCTGTAGTGTTTTATTGTCATTTCATTTCTGAATATTAGTGAAAGATAATGTGACAGCGAAACCAGGCAACATCAGCCATAGCAACTCTTCAAGAACAGGAAAAGAATGCAGCCTCGATTCAAAATCACTCTTATTATTTGTTATTATTGTAATTAATTATATAATCTATCTATCTATCTATCTATCTATCTATCTATCTATCTATCTATCTATCTATCTATCTATCTATCTATCTGTGTCTGTCGATCTGTCTGTCGATCTCTCTTTCTATATATATCTATTTCTCTATCACTTTGTCTGTTTGTATGCTCTGTCTTTTCTGTTCGTCTCTGTTTGTCTGTCTGTCTGTCTCTTTATTTCTTTCTTTCTTTCTTTCTGCCTGCCTGCCTGCCTGCCTGCCTACCTGCCTGCCTGCCTGCCTGCTTGTCTGTCTGTCTGTCTGTCTGTCTGTCTCTTCTTCTATCTACATGTGCGTGCGCGTGTGTGAGTGTCAGAAAATTGGCAAAGTGAATCTTGGAGCTACAATTAGTTCAAATAACCCTATTATTTTTTTGCCATATTTCGTACCGAGTATTCCCTTTACTTGTTTGCACAACTTCTTGAATTTAAGCACATACACACACGCGCGCATGCACTCATACAAAGAATGAGAGAAGGAGAGAAGGAGAGAAAGAGAAGACTATAGAATGATTATTTAATTAGTGCTTTCTTAATTACGGTGAATGAAGAATAAGCTCTGCTGATGAAGTCAGAATAGATCTCAAATATGTCCGGAGGTGTCTCCTCTATATACCAGAATAATACAATATTAATTAATGACTTCATGTTTTTCTCCTCACTACATAAGAATTTCTAACTGGTTTTTTAATGCACCCAGCTCTGAATGTGCCAACGTAAACTGAACAATCTCACATATTCTTTCATTCTTTTACAGGTTTCATGTCATGGACTATGACCATGCTGTATCAAAGTCTTTTAGTCCGTAGCCGATTGCATCAATATAATAAGGAAGAAATGCAAAATGGATCCGAGTGGGGTTCCGCAAAGCGAAACAACCAAATACTTTGAGGTATTACGTCTAACGTTTTTACTAATTCTGCTAATCATCACTGTATATTGATCTGAAATACCAATACTGTCTTTCTTTTTGTTTAACCCAGCTCAAACCTGATCGACCAGCAACCTACGCTACGGACATGGTTAGTCGGTTAAACACCAACCATCACCTAACTGAAACTCTTAGGTCTTTTGTTTAACCCGGATCATTTCTGATCGACCAATTATCTATGAGAGGTAGACAGTTTGGTCCCTAAAACACTAGATCCAAGTGTGACTCAGAGATCTATTGCAGCTGAATCCAGGTCAACTCTGATCCGCAGAATGCTTTTAAGTTACGTTGGTAGATAGCCAGTTGTAATCCTTAGATCAATTGCTTCTCAATCAAGGTTGTTCAACCAACTGTCAATGGCATGTAGATGATCGGTGAAACAAGTAGCTGTGATATATATTGTTCCACATCTATTGATCTGTTAATCCGTTGACCATATCTCTGATCCTCTGACCATATCTATTGATCCTCTGAGCAATTGTTACTCTTCTCGAGTCAGTCCATGACATGAAGTCGAAACACCTAGCTGTGATCCACAAATGTTGTTCAGAGCAGTTCAATACTAATCGGCTAAATTACCAACATTATTGTTGTTGATCAAAAGTATTCCGGTTGCGACCAACAAAAATTTTTACCAAACAACGCATCTAGGACAGCGGTTCCGAAACATTTTTTTAAAATCTTTGAATCCTTTTGGTTACTATTCTATTTTAATGGACCCTCATAGCCATTCAACGTTTAAAAACTAGTTTTATAGACACTTCTTTCAAAATACCTAATTTGTTTTTCACACATTGACTTGATTTTTTTATTCTTTTACTTATTTCAATTATTTGACTGCAGCCATGCTGGATCACTACTATGAAGTGTTTTTGCCGAATAAATCGATCCCAGGACTTTTTTTAAAGCCTGGTAGTATTCTGTCGGTCTCTTTTGCGATGATGGGTGGTGCAAACACAGACACAAAGACACACACACACACACACACACACACACACACACACACACACACACACACACACACACACACACACACACATATATATATATGTACGACAGGCATATTTCAGTTTCCGTCTAAAGTAATAGATACATCGAAAGTAAAATATTCTTTATGAGCCCTTAAAATACTAACATGGTTCCCGATTTACTACATTGCTTGCGTGGACCCCCCAAAATTTTATATGGACCCTGTTTGAGAACCACTAAGCTAGAACCATATTATTCATTGTCCTCTTCATTTTACACAGAAAGATATGATTTAGACCACTATTACTTGTAAAGCTAACGAATGTGGAGGGACTCTTCCATCGTAGCAGAGAGTTCTGTGAAAATCTGAAGATTCTCTTGGCTTCAAGTTCATTCCGATTATTCAAAATAAAAAAGCTCATTGTTGTTGCTTTTATTCTCGTTACTTTTATTTATCAACAAATCATAACGGAATCCAAGCTATTACTATACTGTTATTTTCTTTTTTCAGACATACCGTGTCTCGGACTACATTATATACAAATCTTTAAATCTTTAAAATATTTCAGCTTCAAACCTGCAGTCATGCTGGAGCACCATCGTTGACTGAGCTACAGCAATATTTGAAACCTCCTCTGATATGTGGCATTTGGTCAATGAGGGAGTTTGATGCTGCTGCCCCCATCTGTGTTTCCTGTCATGATGTAGGCTCATCGGGAACCTTTGTTAAGAAGAGATCCAGTTTTGTTTTCAAGACACTTACATACACACTATGCAGGTCTCTCAGGCATTTTGGAAGGATATTGAAGTCCAAGCTGTTGCAGTATCTGGTCCTGTATTTTGATGGCGAATCTGGGATCTTTGACACTATTCAGTGGCACATCGTTCAACTGTTTGAGTAACTTTCAATGCTAAAGTTTGGTACAAGGCCTTCCAGGATTTTCACTGGCATATGTTTCCCGCCTTCGTTATTGGGAGAAGAGTTTTAATTCTTTCAGTCTTTCCAAATAGCTGATACGTTGCATTGAGACGATTTTCTTTGTGTAGCTTCGTTGGACTGCTTCGAGTTCCGCCGTTAATTTTATACTGTGTAGTGACCATAGTAGGGAGTAGTAGTCCTAGCTGCAGAGGACATATATCCTCCAAAGGACCATCAATGTCTCCTTTTCTCATGTTTTGAAAGTTCGGAGGATCAATCCAGTTAGCCGTCTGCATTTTATTACCGAATTAGTAATATGCACTTGCAATGATGCATCACTGCGGATGTCAGTGTACAAGTTACGCACTAATTTTGATTTAGGGATTGCAGTTCCTCCTGGGCCAGTCTATCCTGTCTGCATGTCGTTTAGCTTTGTGTGTTGGCAGCGTAGGGCTTGGAATTTTCCTGCATTAAACTGTAAGTTGTTATTCTCGGCCCACCTGTATATTGTATCCAACTCTCATTGCAGATGTGCAATAGTTTCAGGATTTTTTATTGCTTGAGAGACTTTTGTGTCATCTTCTAGCAAAGGTGGCTATCTGAGCAACTAAGGGCATGTCTGAGAGGGCCACTACGACAGGACACTGTCTTAGGGTTGTGGCCCTGTGGAACACCATAATAGGACATCTAACCCGCTAGAAGGACCAGTCAAACTCCTAACCACAATTAGGGATAATTTCGAAAAGGAATAAAATATGAATAATATATAGTCTATTTACTAGTTTTTTTCTTCTCGCTAGACCACTGGTAGCAAAAAGAATTTCTAAACTTTTTTTTGCTACCCTGAGATTTATTAATATAT
>NC_068996.1:43720273-43724825 GCF_001194135.2 Octopus bimaculoides | reverse complement strand
ATATATATGGGAGAATTTGCGAAAAAAACAACAACACACGAGGACAGGTGGTGTAAACAACAATATATATATATATACACATACACACACACATATATATGTATGTATGTATGTATATTGCTGACGTCATAAGAATTTTATAAAATTTCGAGAGAACGTGTGAAATAATTCTTGTTTAGAATAGAGGATCTCGAAGCACACGTACAGCTATAAATAGTAGCATGTAAATACCGAATTGAAAAAGACGCCAGTTTCTAAAAAGTACCTTAAGATATCACCATAAAGTATAAACACACGCACATATATACGTATGTGTGTGTGCGTGTGTGTGTGTACGTATGGCTGTATATGTATATTTATGCTATAAAAAAATGAAACGTAGTGTTTCACATTGATTTTTAATCGCTGCTATAACATTCTATGTGCTCATCAAATATACTTTCTTTTTTTCTATGTGATTTAAGTTCTTGTAGAATTTAATCTGTTTCGAACGAAATAAGCAACGCTTCTTTGTTTTAAGTCAAAACAATAGCAGGAATTTGTATGTATGTATTCTTTTATTCTTTTATTTCTTTCAGTCATTTGACTGCGGCCATACTGGAGCACCACCTTTCATTGAACAAATCGACACCAGGACTTATTCTTTGCAAGCCTAGTACTTATTCTGTCGGTCTCTTTTGCCGAACCGCTAAGTTACACACCAAAACCGGTTGCCAAGCGATGGTGGGGGACAAACAGACAGACAGACAGACAGACAGACACAGACACACACACACACACACACACACACACACACACACACACACACGCATACCTACATATATTATACGACGGGCTTCTTTCAGTTTCCGTCGACCAAACCCACTCACATGGCTTTTGTCGGCCCGAGGCTATAGTAGAAGACACTTGCCCAAGGTGCTACGCAGTGGGACTGATCCCGGAACCATGTGGTTCGTAAACAAGCTACTTACCACACAGCCAAGCGCTTGTGTATGTAAATGTGCAGATATACTTGTCACATATAATTTCTTTCATGTAAAAGATTCCTTTTATGTACGTGTATATGAGTTTGTAGACCGTATGACCATGTGTGCCCCATCTGACTAATCTTTTGTTCTCCAACATAATAAAGCCCTAATCTGGGAAAGAGTATCGCAGTGATGATGATGTCATATCTGCTGTTGATGACTTATATGACCAACAGATGAAAGCTTCATCACCAATGAGATACAAACACTGCAACGTCGATGGAAGACGTGTGTGAACCACAAAGGGCGTCTACACAAAGCCCGAAATTTTTAGGGAGGGGGCCAGTCGATTAGATCGACCGCAGTACGCAACTGGTACTTAATTTATCGACCCTGAAAGGATGAAAGGCAAATTTGACCTCGGCGGAATTTGTCTCAGAATGTAAAAACAGACGAAATATCGCTATGCATTTCGTCCGGCGTGCTAACGATTCTTATTTCTTTATTGCCCACAAGGGGTTAAACATAGAGGGGACAAACAAGAACAGACAAAGGGATTAAGTCGATTACATCGACCCCAGTGCGTAACTGGTACTTAATTTATCGACCCCGAAAGGATGAAAGGCAAAGTCAACTTCGGCGGAATTTGAACTCAGAACGTAACGGCAGACGAAATACTGTTAAGCATTTCACCCTGCATTCTAACGTTTCTGCCAGCTCGCCGCCTTACAAAGGGGGACTATATTGAAAAATAAACCTCATCTGGTCATATTCCACGAAAGTATCTTGGTCAGTCCATGAACTTTACAGCCGATCTTGGATATGTGTATGATCTTCCCAGGAAACTCAAATGAATCTTTTGAAATGTTTTACAAAATTCACAATATCACTAAACGTTTAGATTTGTTGGAAGCGAGTCAGCTTTGCTTTTTTTGTTTTCATCTTGGAAAACTTTATCTTTTCTAGATTTTTATAAAAATATGTTGTTATAGAGCCTAGCACATCGATGATAATAGGTACACATCAGAAGTGAGAGTTTCACCTCAGTTTATCATAATTCTTCTTTTATTCGACTCACAATTTCAGATGATATACATTCACATCTAAAAGACAGCTGACCTTTACGACAGTGCATGAATTTTGGTCCCTACCCCATTAAACAAAATTAAGTTTTCTGTTGTTGTGCCAGATTGTTGCTTTTACTGAAATGTTCTACCTTCAGTATTCCTTAATTTTAAAGGTATGGATATATTTTCGTTCTGATGTGTTTTTGGTAAGACGGTCAGGGCATTCTTTCCTGCAGTTAGCATTGAAAATTGTTCTAGCAACAATGTCATTCTCACAGCAAGGTAGAGTCTTCTAGATATATGCGGAACTACTACTGAGGATGTGGTGATACTTCACGTGCTAGTCTGGCATAATCAATATTATTATACCAAAACGTGGATTTTTGGAAGCATTTTGTCCGGTGCAATAACGATTCTGCTAGCTCGTCGCCTTTATATATGTATTGATCAGATATTCAGTTGCTACCTTGTATTCCTAAATAGCGAAAGCATATCTTTTCATTTGGAATATGATGTATTAATGACATATCATGGAGGGGCTACTTTCCTTCTCAATTAATTTGGATATTCTATAGCTTGAAAGATATATTCACACGACGCATACATTTTTGCAGAGGGGATGAGTGTTTTTCTTTGCTAAGTGTCTGCTGAAGTGGTGGAGGCGCAATGGTCCAGTGCTTAGGGCAGCGGACTCGCGGTCACAGGATCGCGGTTTCGATTCCCAGACCGGGCGTTGTGAGTGTTTATTGAGCGAAAACACCTAAAGCTCCACGAGGCTCCGGCAGGGGATGATGGCGAACCATGCTGTACTCTTCCACCACAACTTTCTCTCACTCTTACTTCCTCTTTCTGTTGTACCTGTATTTCAAAGGGTCAGCCTTGTCACATTGTGTCACGCTGAATATTCCCGAGAACTACGTTAAGGGTACACGTGTCTGTGGAGTGCTCAGCCACTTGCACGTTAATTTCACGAGCAGGCTGTTCCGTTGGTCGGATCAATTGGAACCCTCGTCGTCGTAAGTGACAGAGTGCCAACAACAACTTCTGCTGAAGTAAGTCAGACCAATTATCTTTGGGTGAAGAACAACTATAAACTCAAAATTCCTATCCAAGTATTCTTCACCTAATCTCAAAATACTAATATTTTTCACCACTGTTTACATATAACAAATACTCGTTTCTCCCTTTATTGTTAAAAATGGGTGTTTTTATGCGTTATACGATGCGGGTTTCAAACGCTGTTTGCACCGATGTTATCGTTCTGCATCCATTTCTCTTTTTGACATAGAATATGTAAATGCTGCTCTCTGTCTCCCCTGCTTGCCTGCTTGCCTACTTGCCTGTCTGTTTGTATGCACGCATGTATATATATATTTATGTTCAAGGGACGTCTTACGTCATATGTCTGATAACTTCGAAATATTTCAAAGGAGAGAATATATAAAAAGAAGAAATAAAAATGAAATATAAACGAAACTTGAAAATAGATCGACTGAAGTCGAGCTTATTTTAAAATGTTGCGTAGGTGATATTAACGGATGTGATCTCTTGACTGAGTTAGATATTGCAAAAAGAATTATTTCCTGGAGATGTAAAGCTTCTAACAGAAGCCGTTAGATTTATCAACAGTAATAAGCTACAAAATGTCATGCCTAATCTCTGGGCTGCATTAAGAATAGTGCTTACGACACCTATAACTGTGGCCACGAGAGAGAGAAGCTTTAGTAAGCTAAAACTCATAAAGACATATTTACGATCGTCCATGACACAAGACAGATTAAATTCTTTGGCAATTTTGTCAATAGAAAATAACATTGTAATAAAAAAAAAAGATAAGTCTAAAAAGTGGCTATAAAAGTATTATAGATCTAAAGTCGAGAAAAAATGTGTTTTATTTAGGATAATGTATGTTTTTCAGCATTTGTTATTTTATTCACGTTCGTTAATTCATAAGAGAAAATTCGTTTCATGTACACAGGATCAATAACATCTTTCGGACTTTCTCTAATCCACACATCCTTCACTCAGAGTTTAGTCATAAAAATGTATCGGATTCATTGCCAGAAATGTACAAATGAAAGGATTTGAAATTTTTATGTTCTGTTTGAATCATTCCCTTTACTATTATTCTACATTAGAACGCTTGTAATGGCGCCGAAATTCAGGGTTGTTCGTGGGCGTCAGTTAACCTTAGAACCGGCATTGTATGTATGTATGTATGTATGTATGTATGTATGTATGTGTGTGTATGTAAGTACGTGTGTATATAGGTATCTGTTTGTGACTCTTGCTCTGTTTGTCTATTTCCTTTTCCCTCAGTCACTCTCTAAATACACTCAGAAGGTTGCTTCCTAGCCACATGGTTCCGGGTTCAGTCCCCCTGCATGGCACCTCGGGCAAATATCTTCTACTATAGCGTCGGGTCGACCATAGCCTTGTGAGTGGATTTGGTATACGAAAACTGTAAGAAGCCCGTCGTATATATATATATATATATATATATATATATATATATAT
>NC_068996.1:43712825-43719466 GCF_001194135.2 Octopus bimaculoides | reverse complement strand
TATATATATATATATATATATATATATATATATATATGTATATATATGTATATATGTATATATATGTATATATATATATATGTATATATTTGTGTATATATATATGTATATATCTTTATATGTATATATATATGTATATATGTACAGATATATATGTACAGATATATATGTATATATATATATCTATCTATATATATCCATCTATCTGTATATATATGTATATATATGTATATATGTATATATATGTATATATGTATATATATGTATATATGTGTATATATGTGTATATATACATAAATATATATGTTTGTTTGCGTCTATATATATATGTGTGACTTTTATCTATGCATCAAAATTTTTGCACATGTGCGTAAGCGTACATTTATGCTCATACACATTCTCTCGCGCAAACACACACGCACACATAGACACGCGCATGTAGATAGATATGCACTCATATACATCAGTCACATGAAAAAGATCAACGACTGGGGAATTATTATTGATCATAGCATTTTTAATGCTCCACGCTCGACGTTTGTTTCTGTTTGTAAGCTTCTTTGATTTATTATGTGTACATGTATGTGCGCTTGTATCCGAGGAGTACGTATCCATTTATGTATGCATGTATGTGTGCGTTTGTACGGTTGTTTTGTTAGATATTGGCATGGTAAGACTAAATAAATTAAATCTCTGTGGTAAATTAAAGTTCTTAGTTCCAGATTGTAGTTTGTCAAATTTCCATCTTGCTTTTTCTTTCTTTCTGTTTTCTGGCACGAACATCAAATGTATCATAATTATAATTGATATTTTCCTATTTTCCCTCATTGATAACATAGTTACTGAAAAGCGTGAGGACATACACGCACATATATGCATATATGTATATATGTATGAACATGTATGTGTGTGTAAATATATATATATAAAGTAAATGCTATTTGCCAACATAAAGTGGCCGTCCTGAAAGAGACGATGTAACTGTTGTATATATAGATAATACGGCATACATAGTTGATATATATGATATATATATAAAATATAAACATGTGCTTGTGTAGGTATATATACATATACAAACACATACATATACAAGCACACGCGCACAAATGGATGAAGACGACAGAGGACTGTCGATCTCTAACAAATATTGCATTAGTTTAACGCTTAAAACGAAGGGAAAGCTTTGACGTTTCGGAGGCTGGTTCTTCATCGGAGAAATAGGAGAAAGAGTAAAATATAAAGAAGGAGAGTAGGAGGTGACAAAGAAAAATGATCAAGGGTCAGGAGGTAATGCAGTTTTTATGGTGGGTGGGGGGGCAGTTAAGATGGGAAGAAAAGACGGAGTGGTATGTACGTGTACAGGAGGGTATCCGTATATAGAGAGGTAGCGATGGGGAATGTACGCATTCTCACATATATATATATATGTACACACATGCACTCTCACATATACACACACCAACACACGCACGCACATATGTAAATGCATGCATGTGTGTGTGTATGTATGTATAAGAATGTGTAGGGATATGTACATAAGTGAGCATAGCACTGATATTTAAAGCGAAAGAAGTTCATTATCTGGTTTAACTGACACTTTAGCAAAAGATGTAGAATCTAAAGTAAGCAGGAGTATCTTAATCCCAATCAAACAGCGCTTCCCAACCAATGAACCAACCACAAGTACTGCAAATCATTTAATAAAACCTACATCAATGTAAGCCGCAGGTGTGTTGCGAGCATAATATTCAGTAAAATTCCGAAGAGACAACCAGAATATAATTCAAACCGAATGTGGTTTCAAAATTAAGGAGAATTATCCACTTATTGACAAATATTCACTCAATTCCATTATCTACGATGCGAAAGTAACATCTCAAATGAGTACAGTGGTAATCAAAAAATGTTGTAAAAGTATATGCAAAGACAGTTTCAAATTCTGTTTTTTAGTTTTTCAAACGTAGGAGCAGCTTAAGGAGTTAGGAAATAGTAGCACCACAGAATTGTCTAGATATGTATGAAAAATGAAATAATGTGACACTTGCTGTTTTAGTATAGACTGTTTAATCACCGAACATTTTACATATCCTTTATAGACAGAGTAAGAAAGACAGCACCAACTATACATTCTGACCACAAGATGTTAAGTGGTATCCTATAGGATACACACTATGCTCTTATGGAAAATTATATTAAAATGCTTTTTTCTTTGGTTATTTTTTTCTTTCATATATTTCAAAGAATCGTTATAGTCTCCTTCACTCAGAAAAGTTCATCGAAATAATTATTCCTCTCTTCTAATTAAATGTCTTAAACAATTTTTATTCATTTCGATAGCCGAGAATTCAAAGACCTGTTGATCTAAATATAATTCTATCACAACTTTCAACGCTAAATTTATTTCTTGGTTGCAGTAACCTTTGTATTAGATCCTGTTCGATTTCCGTAGAAAGCAGCCAAGCTAGTAACATTACTTTAAACAACTATACACATTAAACTTTTCACTAAATCTCGACTTCTTACACGAAATTTTGTCGATAGTTCGCCATTTGTTTCCAATAACCTTGATTTATGGAAATTATAGATGTACGTTAGTCACAGTCGGTAAACATTTATATCTCACTGATTCTAACTGGAAAAATATGAATTGGTTCTATGCATAGCTATTGTGATGTTATCAAATTAAATGTGTTTTACAGAACTATTGGTGAGATTTCAATTATTCGTTATGTAGGTTCATTTCTTCCTCATGGTATATACATCAAGATAAAATGTTCTAAACAATCGTTGCTGAAGTAGTAGTAGTAGTAGTAGTAGTAGTAGTAGTAGTAGTAGTAGTAGTAGTAGTAGTAGTAGTAGTAGTTGTTGTTGTTTAGCTAGAGATCGACCCTAATCGAGCGGAACCACAATCGGAGATGTTCCAACAGTGAAATTCCGGGACTACATCAAAGATGTTCCAAGAGTGAACATTCCGGGACTACATTGACTAGTATGTCATTTTTAAGGCGGTAGTTTGTCACTTGAAGGTCATTTATACCTGCTATGTCGGTCTAAATCAGAGGCTAACCATTAAAAAAAATCTATGGACCCCATTGATTCCCATTTTATTCAGGTGGACCCTCGTAGACATTCGATGATTAAAAACTAGTTTTATAGAAACTTCTTTCAAAATTCCAATTTTGTATATCACACATTAACTTGTGTAGGTTGATCTAAGTAAAATGTTAGAGAAAGAAACCTAGCTGTTTCTTGCAATACATACAAAATACATACATATAAAGCAAAACTTTTTTCAGTTACCCTTAAAATACTACTGTGGGCCCAATTTACTATTTTGCTTGTGTGGACTCCCCAAAAGCTTAAATAGGCCCTCAGGGGCCATATAGAGCCCGGTTGAAGTCTAAATCAAACAACTATGTAGAGGTTCTTTCATCGGTGTGTGTTCCAGTTTAAAAGTATTCTAACTTGTCCTACATAAAACATTTTAGACCTGTGGTCAAAGGTGATTCAGTCATGATCATACATGGATTCTTTTCCGCAGTATTTACTATACATAACACTACAATATCCGATATGTCTTTGATTATTTTTTTTAGCACAGCGAGAGGGTGATACAAGAGGAGGGAAATTTAGTTACTGGTTACAAAGGGTCAGTCGACTGCATACTCCATGGATCGAAATTCTATTATGAAACAGGAAGTCAGTAATTTATGACGTTTATTTCTGCACAATTACTGATATTACTTCGTAAAAAAGACATTTTAGGAAACAATCGTCAATAATTCGCCACTAAAGCCGAGCTTCGACATTGTACTTTTGACTCTATAAGTGCTGAGACTTATTAGGTCGATTGTCTTTATATGTATGTATGTATGTATGTATGTATGTATGTATGTATGTATGTATGTATGTATGTATGTATGTATGTATGCATGCATGCATGTATGTATGTATGTATGTATGTATGTATGCATGCATGCATGTATGTATGTATGTATGTATGTATGTATGTATGTGTGTATGTATGTATGGCAGTATGTATGTATGTATGGCAGTATGTATGTATGGATGTATTTATGTACGAATGTATATATGTATGTATGTATGTATGTATGTATGCATGCATGCATCTATGTATGCATGAATGCATGTATATATGTATGTATGCATGCATGTATGTATGCATGCGTGTATGTATGTATGGATGTATGTATGTATGTATGCATGTGTGTATGTGTCTATACGTGCAAATTTGTATGTTTTGTTTTATGTATGTCTTCTCATTCATATACTTGCATATCTAATCATATTCATATTTACTAAAATGATAAACTTTTGGAAAGTTTTACAGATTTTTACAGTTCCTGTGATAGCTTGGATCTATATATCGAGAAGACTAATTTCTCAAGATTGGTATTTAGGCAGTGTATTACATATGTATGTATGTATGTATGTATGTATGTATGTATGTATGTATGTACAGATTTGTATGTTTTATGTATGTATTTTCATGCATATACTTGTATATCTAGACATGCTCATATATATTTAAATGATAAACTTCTGTAAAGTTTTACAGATCCTTACAGTTCCAGTAATGGATTGGATCTGTAGTCTTCGAATTAGCTTTTTCCTTTCTGGTTTTGAGAAGCCTAATTTCTCAAGATTGGTATTTAGGCAGTGTGTTACCTAACCCAGGGCCCCAATAATTACAGGTATAAACCTGAACTTGTAGTTTGGATAGAGTAACTGCAGATTTCTCAATACTTCAGTGTAGTAATTCTCTTTTTCACTATTCTCCAGCTTTATGTTAACGTCTGCTGAGCAGCTAATTTACACAACTGTACACAGTTTCTCTTCTCTATCCCAAATCATGTATGTATGTATGTATGTATGGATGTATGTATGTATGTATGTATGTATGTATGGATGGATGGATGGATGAATGGATGTGTGGATGGTTGGATGGATGGATAATTCCCAGGATTCAAGTGAATCAGGTACTTAAATAGTGAAAGTACCAAAGTTAGGTCAGACAAAACGTTATCGTATACAAACAATATTTAAGGAAAAAGTACTCATTAAAGTAAACACAGATTTGAATTTCAGTTATCCATACATTCACAAATGGCTGACTGAATACACAACGTATCATGGAGGTCAGACATGGGTACACTCACTGCACCTATTGGTACCGCTGTCTGTTGATTATAAATCCAAACGAATTACAGGTTCCGACTTATGAATGAACAAACAGCAACAAATGGGTTTGTTCATCTATAAAATATAACACGTCTGAAAAAGCTGAAGTGAACATGGCTTAGGGCGTTGCACTCACGATGGCAAGATCGTGGGTTCGATTCACAGACCGGGCATTGCATTGTGGTCCTAGAGCAAAACACTTCATTTCGCGTTGCTCTGCGTTCATTTCGACATCTGATATGTAGCACATGGTACACCTGTACAGGTAATGTCGATTTGATGGAGAGAGTGAGTTTATGAGATCACTATAAACAAATCATCTGTGTAGTTGTTTGCCTAACCCTCCATACGTCGTCTAAAATATTATTATCATTACATACATACATACATACATACATACATACATGCACACATACATACATATATGTATGTATTTATGTGTGTATATTCGTGTGTATATGTATGTATATGTATGTGTGTGTATATATGTGTGTATATGTGTGTGTGTATATACATATATATATATATACGTATATGTATATGGATACACACACATACACGCACATATACATATATATATATTTATACAGACGCGCGCGCACACATACACACAAACACGCACATACACACATAACCACACACACACAGAGTCTCATAACCGTGTAGTCGTTGGTGCATTCGCTGATGACGTCGTACAAGATTTCTCCATTTCTCTCGGTCTTTAACTGCCCCTGAGTGCGTCGGAGCTTCTTGTGATGTAACTATACAATTTCAGTTCTCTCTCTCTCTCTCTCTCTCTCTCCATCTCTGTGTGCACCTGCACGCGCGCGCACTCACACGCACACACATATAATAACAGACAGACTGTGGTTCACTTCAGCTGTTTCAGACGTGTCCTTTATTGATGAACAAACCCATATGTTGCTATTTGCTTATTCTTCACCTAAGTCGGAACCTGTAATTCGTTTGGGTCTAGAGTCCAGTTGAGTGTACCCATGTGTGACCTCGATGACACGTTGTGTATTCATTCAGCCATTTGTGAATGTATGTATGAATGAAGTTCAAATCTGTGTTTGCTTTAATGAGCATTTTTTCCTTAACTATTTTTTATAGGATAAAGTTATGACTGACCTGACTTTGGTACCTCCACTATTTAAGTATCTGATTCATTTGAATCTTGGGAATTATCCATCCATCCATCCATCCATCCATCCATCCATACATACATACATACATGATTTGAGATAGAGAAGACAAACTGTGCATATATATATATATATATATATTTACACGTATGTATGTATTATGCATGTATATATGTCATTATTCAGTTTATTTCAAGATTTCTTGCCAATAGTGAAAGAATCGGTTTCTAACCTAGATTCAAGGCTCCTTCATTGAAATTTAAACATCAACAACAAAGTATTTTTTGTTTG
>NC_068996.1:43711133-43711978 GCF_001194135.2 Octopus bimaculoides | reverse complement strand
TATATATATATATATATATATATATATATGCGTTATAATAGCTACTATTAATAGCTCACTCTGTGCGCGTGTGTGAGTGTGTGTGAGTATGAGTGTGAGTGTGTGTGTATGCATGAATGTACACACACCCACCCACATACACACATATATAATATATTCTTTTAATCTTTTACTTGTTTCAGTCATTTGACTGCGGCTAGGCTGGAGCAAATCGGCGCCAGAACTTATTCATTGTAAGCCTAGTACTTATTCTATTGGTCTCTTTTGCCGAGCTGCTAATTTACAGGGACGTAAACACACCACCATCGGTTGTCAAGCGATGTTTGAGAGACAAACACATGCACACAAACACACACACACATATACACACACATACGAACACACACACACACACAATATATATATATATATATATATACATAATGTGTATGTGTATGTATATATAATAGTGTGTATGCATATGTATTTAAATTAATGAATGACTAAGGAACAGAAGTCATGTAATTGTCATCCGTAGCTTACAAGTGTTTCTTTTATGAGAAGTTTTACACTCAGAGTTGTGTCTTTCAACATCATCCTATGGCTTCCTCGGAGTTATTAAAATGAAACATTCAAGTACATACAGTGGATTATATTCAGGACTATATATGTAAATAAATACATAAAGAAATAGCTTTTGAGCACCAGGAGCTACGGCCAGAAATACTTAAATTTACATAAACATATTTATTCACATAAGCTCATAATAAAGAGATATAAAACTGCTCATAATAATATATATACTTATGTATGTATGCGTATATATATACATATATTTATATATATATATATATATATATATATAT
>NC_068996.1:43710057-43710731 GCF_001194135.2 Octopus bimaculoides | reverse complement strand
GTATATATATGTATATGTATATATTCATAATTTTTAATTTGTCTGTTATGAACATTGAAATTTGTCACCATTGCAACTTTTAAAGATGTTTTTCTAATTCATAATTCTAAATTTTTACCATTGGTAAACAAAAAATGTTGTTGAAACTAGTTTGTTATATAAGTAAATAAATTTATTTTACACAATTACAATTTTTTTCAAATTTAGGTGCATTTTCGACAACAAATTTGCGTATATACATATATATATATATCATTACAAAATATCATTACAGATTTCCATGTATTATGGTATTTATCACATAACATTATATGAATTGCATTACATTATATGAGATATGGAATAAATAAGATTGTCTGTTTAACGAAACAAATGTAATATCTATTTTACTTCTCACTACCTCATTTAAATTATTACTTTCATATATAAATATATATACGTTTGTGTGCGTGAGTGTGTATGTGCCTGTATGTATGTGCGTATGTGTATATATATACATATATGCGTGTGTGTATATTTATGTATGTGTATATATACATGAGTATGTGTGTTGTATATATGTATATATGTGTATGTATATATATCTGTGTATGCATATATGTATGTATGAGTACATATATATATGTATGTACCTATATATATATATATATATATATATATATATATATGTGTGT
>NC_068996.1:43704014-43709856 GCF_001194135.2 Octopus bimaculoides | reverse complement strand
CACACACACACACACACACACACATACATATATATATATATATATATATATATATATATACTAGGAAAAAGTTGACAGTAAGTTCGAAGTTTCGACTATCAGGCAGTTGTCATATTCAAATATATATAAATATGTTACATTCATAATAAAAGAGCCTTATATAACTGGTACTTACATTATACTGTTGTCGTCGTTAGCTTCACTACAACCTCTGATATTAGGTATGTTACAATGATGGTCGGGAACTAGTGTTCAGACGTCTGTTGCATTTCAATGTGTGTAAATTCCATGTTTACCATACTGATAATTCTTATTCATGTTCATCTTTCGTTTCCTTTTCGTGTTCTTTAGTTGCTGTTTCGCTTTTTATTTCTGAAAATAAAGAAAAAAATATATATTATATCGGTTATGATATTATGATATGATAGTTAAAAAAAAACAACAACAACAAACAAAAAAACAACAACAGAAGTCTTCATGAGGAAATAAACTAAAACCAAGTGTCCATAATATGCATAGTCACTCATACATGTATATCCGGTGTAAGGGAAATTAAATGGTTTCGACTAGGAAGTAAAACTGTATCGAACTCTTCACTTCTTTCCTGATACTCACCCCTATTATACAGATTTAACAGCTTAAAGTGAATGCATGATTTTTGCTTCAAGATGTTGGCTACAGTCTTGCATCTATGTATCTGAAATATTGCAGAGGAGTACACATTTCAAGGAAAGAGTCATAGATTCTTAGAGTACTTTTAGAAATTTGTTTATTTTAGCTTCTGATCGACTTTTACAGACATCTGGGGCAAGTTGTTGTTGTTGTTGTTGGCACTCCGTCGCTTACGACGTCGAGGGTTCCAGTTGATTCCGATCAACGGAACAGCCTGCTCGTGAAATTAACGTGCAAGTGGCTGAGCACTCCTCAGACACATGTACCCTTAACATAGTTCTCGGAGAGATTCAGCGTGACACAGAGTGTGACAAGGCTGACCCTTTGAATTACAGGCACAACAGAAAGAGGAAGTAAGAGTGAGAGAAAGTTGTGGTGAAAGAGTACAGTAGGGTTCGCCACCATCCCCTGCCGGAGCCTCATGGAGCTTTAGGTGTTTTTCGCTCAATAAACACTCACAACGCCCGGTCTGAGAATCGAAACCGCGATCCTATGACCACGAGTCCGCTGCCCTAACCACTGGGCCATTGCGCCTCCACTCTGGGGCAAGTTACAGGCACATAAATTATAATTTTTAACATTGGCGAGAGTTCACACAAACCATTTGGAGAGTACAGTCAGACAAAATGAATTAGTGTACTTAACATACATGGACATATATGGAATGAGATTTAATCTTTAATTCTTTGGTGGGCTCCGTAATTCTGATTTGTTCGAGTTATCACCGAGTGTGTGTGCGCGCCCATATTACCTTATAATTATTTTTATAATTTGTTCCAGAACAATCCAGTGAAATATTATTATAACTGGCATATAAATGTAGTCCCTTTGATCTGAAAGTAGTTTGATAAGCTATTGAACGAAACTCTTGGCCCCACATTTATGTACACACACAAATATGTTAATACACATTTATAAACGTACATATGAGATATGAGTAAAAAATACACAACTTAGATAATTTAACAATGTACGACTAAAAGTGACAATGTACACACACACACACACACACACACACACATATATGTATATATTCATAATTCTAAATTTGTTTGTTATGAACATTTGAGTTACTCTGTAACTTTGGCCGATTATGAATAATGAAAAGAAATTTATATGCTCATGTTTTGAGTTTTATTTTTCTGTTTGCATCACCAAACGTTTGTGTGAGTACAGACGCACACACACACAATATATATATATATATACACAAAAAGTGTATATATATGAGCGTGTATGTATATGTATATAAGTTAATGAATGACTAAGGAACGAGTCATGTTGGCTACAGTCTTGCACCTATGTATCTGAAATATTGCATAGAAGTATATATTTCACAGAAACAGTGATAGATTCTTAGAGTGCTTTTGGAAATTTATTCATTTTTAGCTTCTGATCGATTTTTACAACAATATTATATGCCCACTAACATCTGGGGAAAGTAGCAGGCACTCCATCGGTTCCAGTTGATTCGATCAACGGAAGAGCTTGCTCGTGAAATTAGCGTGCAAGTGGTTGAGCTCTCCACAGACACGTGTACCCTTATAGTAGTCCTTAGAGAGATTCAACTTTACACAGAATGTGTCAAGTCTGGCCTTTTGAATTACAGGCACAATTCATTTTTACCAGGTGAATGTACTGGAGCAGCATGAAATAAAGTGTTTTGTTCAAGGATACAACGCACCACCAGAAACTGAATTTACGATAACGAACCGAATACCCTAACAGTTCATCCACGCACCTTTACTAGGAAAAGTTATTTTTTGATCAGAAATTATTTTATAGTAATTACCGTGGATATCAAGTAAAAGTCAAGATTTTCAGGCCATTTTTTAAAGTTTAAATTTATGGAGTCGACTTTTATGTAGCTACTACTTTTTCAGTGACTGAAATTCATTTTGAATTTGGGTTGAAATTTTAATGAGCAAAAGCTTTATTTTCTGTATATATAATTACAGAATAAAAACACGTAGCTTCATAGTAATTTACGTATGATTGAATAAAACAAAACACATGTGTTGCTATAAAACAATCATTGATAAATCACCGTGTTTTATCATAGAAAAAGATTCTCTCTGTAGACAAATGATGTAAATACTTCTAAACAACATGTGGCAATACGTTCCAGAATGTCTGTGTAACTAAAGCTTCCTTCTGTTCTTGGATATATTGACTATGTGCCCACGCTTAGGCTGTTAGAAAATGTAGATCAAGTTGTATATCTAATGATACACTATATTTGGTTTTATGTATGTTGAAACGGACCTAAAAATCTAGGAGACGGGAGCGCTAAGGAGTGATATGGTAAATGTAATGTTATTACCAGTTTGAATGTATCAGTGGAAAGTTCGAACTTGTAAACAAGTCATTCACTGTGTTTTTCCACGGAGAAAAATTCTTGCTGTAAACACACCTAAACCAGCTCGCAATGTCATTTATCCAGACTGTTGGATACAAACATTTCGGAGTGGTTATCTCCTCTTCAATCACAGAAACCGGACGGTGACGCTGAGAGCTGATAAGAGAGACAATCTCTCTTATGTTATTCCAGTCAACATACGTCGGTTGGTAGCGTTAATTGGCAGCTGACTGCAAGTAAATTATGATGCGGAAGCACTAAGCAATGATGTGTAGAAATGCAATGTTATTACTAGTTCGAATGTGCCAGTGGTAAGTTCGAACTTGTAATCAAGCCATTCACTCTGTTTTGCATGGAGAAAATTTCTCACTATAGACAAATGGTGTAACTACGCCTGAATCAGCTCGCTGCGCTACCTATCCAGACCGTGAGATGCAAACATTTCGGAGTGGTTATCTCTTCTTCAGTCATAGAAACCGGATGATAGCACTCTGAGCTGATAAGAGAGATACTGTCTCTAATGTTATTTCAGTAGTCGTACGTCGGCTGGTAGCACTAATCAGCAGCTGACCGTAAGTAAATTGCTCCGAAATGCTTGCATCTCAGTCTGGATCGACGGTGCTGCGAGCTGGTTTAGGTGTACAAATTTTCTCCATGACAAAACACAGTGAATTGGGCTTGTTTACGAGTCTGACCCTGCCACTAGCATATTCAAACTGATAATAATATTGCATTTAAAAATCTGGGGTCCACTTTTAATGGAAGTACGTGAAAAATACTGGATTTTCTGGCCACAAATTACGCTGTGAACTTTTAACTGAGATCGAATATTACTTAGGTATATGACGAGATCGCGTGATCGATCGGGTCACATGATGCTGCTATACACCGTCGCAGCAGTCTAAAGATGGGATGGAGATTTTCATTAAATATTAGTTTAAAATTTTGGCATAAGGCCAGCATTTTCAGGTGAGTGGGTGAGTCAATTACATCGAGCTTTTAGTACATAACTGGAACTTATTTTATCGACCTCGAAAGAATGAAAGGCAAAGTTAACCACGGTAGAATCTGAACTCAGAGAGTGAAGTCGAAATATTGCTACGCATTTTAATATTCGTTTAAAATATTTAGCACAAGGCCAGCAATTTCGGATGAGTGGCTAAATTAGCTACATCGACCCCCAGTGCTCAACTGGTAACTATGTTTTGGACACCGAAAGAACGAAAGGCAAAGTCGATCTCGGCAGAATTTGAACTCAGAACGTAAAGACGGACGAAATACCGTTAAGCATTTTAATATTAGTAAATATAAGATTAGTCTCGTGTGGAAGAACATTCTTTTATTCTCTTACACGTTTCAGTCTTTTGACTGCAGCCATGCTGGAGCACTGCCTTAAAGGATTTTAGTCGAAGATATCGACCCCGGGATTTAATCCTTGTAAGCCTAATACTTATTCTGTCGGTCCTATTTCGCTGAACCGCTAAATTACGGGGACGTAAATACACCATCGCTTGTCAAGTGATGGTGGGAGGCAAACACACACAAACACGCACGCGCGCGCACACACACACACACACGCGCGCGTATATACATATATACATATATACGACGGGTTTCTTTTAGTTTCCGACTATCAAATCAACTCACAAGGCTTTGGTCAGGGTTCCATGCAGTGGGAGTGAATCCGGAATCATATGGTTGGGAAGCAAGCTTCTTACCACACAGCCACATCTGCGACTATATTTATTCAAATTTTATTTATTCTAATTGATGAAACAGTGATAGAATAAAAGTTGATTGGCCTAATCTTTTGGAAGGTGGATGAAATATCTCAGTGTATTAGCGTATATTACTTTAAATGTTAAATTCAAAGCTGTCAAGAATTAGTAATTCCTTTTACTTATTTATTTTTGAAGTTCGATAGAATAAAGTATATGGGTCAGTGCTAAGAGCGTCAGGCTCACAGTCATGAGATAGTGAGTTTGATTTCTAGACCGGGCTGCGTGTTGTATTCTTGAGCAAGACACTTTATTTCATGTTGCTCCTGTTCACTTATCTGTAGAAATGAGTCGTGACGTCACTGGTGTCAAGCTGTATCGGCCCCTTTGCTTTCTCTTGGGTAACATCGGTAGCATGGAGAGTGGAGGCTGGTATGCATTGGCCACTGTTGGTCTTCCATAAACAACCTTGCCCGGACTTGTGCCTCGGAGGGTAATTCTCTAGGTGCAATCCCATGGTCATTCATGACCGAAGGGGGTCTTTACCGTTTAAATATTATTTGTATAGATTAATTCGATTGAAAACCCCAGGAAATCTCACAAAAATGTCTAGCCTTGTACATATGGCAGAAATCCTTAAATGCAGGAAGAACGGTAGTACTAAGCTTGAATTAACCAGTAGACAATATATGTAAACACATGCTTTTGCTTCCCAGCCACATGGTTATGGGGCTGAACGGTGTAGCACCTTGGACATTCTACTATAGCCACGGGCCAACCAAAGCCTTGTGAGTGGATTTAGCAGACAGAAACTGAAAGAAGCTCGTCTTGTTTACACACACACACACACACACACACACACACACACAAACACGTATATAGATTGGGTAAATGTGTTCCAAAGTTCTGGTTTCTTTGGTTTGTTGTTCCCAAACAACAGTTATTTTAGTGCAGATGTCGAAACAATAATGATATCCATGGGGCAGCGGATGATGGAGGTATGTTGGATTGTTGGTATAGCTGTTTTTGTATATGTGGAATAGTATAACACGTCCTTCTGATATATATATATATATATATATATATATATATA
>NC_068996.1:43701896-43703870 GCF_001194135.2 Octopus bimaculoides | reverse complement strand
ACACACACACACACACACACACACACACACACACACACACACACACACACATATATATATAAACTGAACCACAAAAGAAAAGTCGCACACTTACTATATAAAAACCGGTTTATTAACAGACTACCATAGCATTGATTGAAGGGTGCTAATTAAGAAACCGTTATGAAAGAACGATAAAACGCCATTTCCTGAAACATGTTAAGCGTCACATGGTGTCACGTGATGACAGAGTGTCTTGGATCCAAAGAGATGAACTCAATATCTCGTGTGACCACCGTTAGCGTTGATTACCGCCAGGCATCTTATGTACATTGAATGCACCAAACGATTGATGTAGGCCATGGGGATCGCAGCCCACACTCTGTTAAAACATGCAGTGAGTTGCGCCGCAGTTGTCAGCCTTGGACGGACGTCATTTAACCGTCTTTGGATTTCGTCCCACAGGTGCTCTAGGGGGTTCAAATCCGGACTTAGGGTAGGCTATGGCAGTGTCTGGATGTTGTGCTGTTGGAGGAAGTTTGTTGTCAACCTGGCAGTATGGGCACAGGTGTTGTTGTATGCAACATGTGATTCCGATGACGGACAAAGTTTGACACAATATGAGGCCTCAACACTTGGTCGATGTAGCAAGCAGCCGTGACTCCATTACTTCGGCCTTGGCCGATGTTTTGGAAGACCACCGGTTCAAGTTTCTGGTTCAGTGAAACCCCGCCCCAAACCATGATACTCTGTCCCCCACCCCACCCGCAGGGTCTCTCTCCACGACACAACCATCGGTATGACATTCACCCCTTCTTCTCCAAACCCTGGCTCTGCCATCTGTCACTGAAATGCAATATCGATTTTTCGTTAGAGAAGACTACAGTCCTCCACTGCTGTTATCGCCAGTTCTGACGTCTTGGGGCCTACTGCAGAAGTGTTCGTCGATGACGATCTGTGACGATGGGGTTCCTAGCCAGATGTCGACAAGACTGGTTGAAAGATCTCAGCCGGCGGCGAACTGTCTCTGCACAAATGATGAATCCCTGTGGCCTGCCTAGCTGATTCCTCTGGAATCGGTCCTGCAAGTGATGTCGGTGCAGGTGGCAATCTTGACGTGCCATTGTAACCCTCGGTCGGCCACTGCGTAGACGATCATCCCTGCCACTCAATTGTCCGAATACTGCAATTCAAGTCATTAGCAATGAACGATGGACGTTGACTTACACAGAGACGTCCGACGGCTTACTCCTTCTGATTTCTTGTCAGTCTTGGCATTCTTGCTGCGTTCGGGAAGCGAGTGACAAGGTGGTAAATTTTGGTGCCTTTTATACCCAGTTTTGAATCAACGTTTTGCACGTGCATCATACTTTTCATAGAGTTGCGATCGCGAGCATTACCATGTTCACGAAAAGTGAACGAGTTCGAACCCTACATGCAATCCTTGTGTTTTCAAAAGAGAGTGGTGTTGTGGGTCAGTGACATTTTCCTGATGTCAAATTACCTAGAAATGTGATAAAATCCATATAACCTCAATATCGCGTGTGAAATAAATAATCTTTTACAGTGCGACGTTTCTTTTGTAGTTCAGTATTTGTAAAATATAAATGAGGAACAGTAGAGGTACAGGTGTGAATCCATTACGGCCGTTTCTAACGACTCCTTTAACTGATTAATGAAAACATGACATCATTGTAGAGAAACCATTTTCATCAGATGAATTCATGAACTTCAAAATGAATGACATTCAAAATGATTTCACATAATTTAAAATCCACGGAGCAAAAACATTTACAATGATTCTGCGACTATTTCAGTTGACAGAATGAATTATCCAGAATAGCGTATATTTGATCAGGACAGAGAAATTTAGAGGTCAATAGAGTTTTTAGAAGGAGGTGACCCAATTATCCTTACTTCTAACAAGAGAGGAGGGCACAGCTCCATTAGTCTAGATGTATCTATTAAGGAGTTGTTTAACGTCTACAGGTCAGT
>NC_068996.1:43699009-43701742 GCF_001194135.2 Octopus bimaculoides | reverse complement strand
ATATATATATATATATATGTGTGTGTGTGTTTGTGTGTGTGTGTGTGTGTGTGTGTGTGTGTGTCTATGTATGTATGTATGTATGTATGTATGTATGTGTGTGTGTATGTGTGTGTGCTTGTTTTCCATCACACCGCTTGACAACCGGTGTTGGTGTGTTTACGTCCCCATAACTTAGCGGTGCGTTAAAAGCGACCGATAGAATAAGAATAAATGAAAAGGTATTGTTCTTATCATTGTATTATTATTATTATTATTATTATTATTATTATTATTATTATTATTATTATTAGTAGTAGTAGTAGTAGTAGTAGTAGTAGTAGTAGTAGTAGTAGTAGTAGTTGTAGTAGTACATGAAGCAGCAGCAGTAGCAGCAAGAAGTAGTTGTAGTCGTTGTTTAGTCTAATTTAGCATAAAGTTATCCATGATCATGAATTCGTATGAGTAAGTGTTTTCCAAACGGGACCACTTCGTCTTTTTTAAAAAAATTCACGTCTATACTGTAAGATATACTTTTAAGATCTTACGAGTATTATCTGAAAGAGATTTGGTTGCTATTTCTTGCAAATAGTGAGAACGCTAAAAAAAAAGCTTCTTTGCTGGCTCGTACTACTTAAATGTTGTTTAGCACGCGTTCGACTCTCACCGACGAGACCCAAAGTCAAAGGCGTTCCAGCTGTGACCCTCACGTGATTTTGTTTTATATTCTGGACGTAGTGTATCTTGCATACATTATCCACTAACCCTAGAAACCTTTTACGTAATCCAAAGGGCTGTAATTATAGGGAGTTTTAACTGCTATTTCTAGCCTGTAGAACAATCCGGTTGAAGTAACTTTGCAGTTATACCCATATTAGCCCTAATCGGACAGCTTATGACCAAAAGGCATTTTTTTCCCTCTGTGCAAGGGGTTGAACGGAAGACTAAGTTATTTAACGGGTTCTTTTTTCTCAGACTGTCTGTGAACTAAGGGCGATTTAGCTACTATTTCTAGCAAGTCAAGCGACAAATTTGCGGCATTTTGCTGTCTCGACTTAACCAAATGTACTATGAGAGAGTGGTATAACTCTCTGGTTAACGCTGAAGAGACAACACTGACTGATGTCGGAGATGTTCATGTCGTAAAGCAGGGGTTTTCAAACTGTGGTCCGCGGACCACAGGGGGTCCGCAAGGACAAGACAGGGGCTCCGTGAACAGCAAATACTTTTTATGGGCAATTTGATTTTATATATGTTTTTTAATCGAAATCTTTTAATTGACAATAAACCTATTTGGCAAATACTGTTAAATAAATAAATGTAAACATATATGTTATTTTAAGCAAATATTTAGGTATAAATTTCATAAGCGTTTATAAGGGGGTCCCTAAAGTAAAGCCTGAAATATAAAGGGGTCCGCAAGTCAAAAAGTTTGAAAACTCCTGTCGTAAAGGACATTGCTATGGTCAGCAACTGCAGTAGTTAGTGTATAAATAAACAGTCAAACGTTTGTGCATTTGTTTGTTTGTACACAGTCTGGATCCAGTCGTGGACAAAACGTGTAATAATAGATTGGCCACTCTCACAGTATGTATGTGTGTGGAGAAGTGCAGAGGTTATCTCAGGGAAGTTTTAAATAACGTGTATAGCTCCAAACGCAACGTAACACAATACAGTAACTATACTTTCCTCAGTAAACGGTATTAAATGATGTGAAGATAATTAAATAAGTAGATAAAAACGACAAAAAGAAATAGGCAAACAAGGAAATAATAACACAGCCGGGAAAGAGAAAAGAAAAGGGAAGAAAGAAAAGGAGAAGGAAGAGAAACTGAGAAAGCAAGAAGAAAGGAAATTGTGATGAAAGAATCAATGAATAAAACAAAGGAAGATTAATTGAATGAGTAAATGAGGGGAGGAAAAATTAATGGATATATGAAAAGAAGGAAAGAATGAATGGATGAATAAATAAATAGAAGAACGAACGAATAAAACAAGGAAGGAAAGAAGGAAATAATGAATGAATGCCAAAAAAAGAAAATGAATGAAAAGATGAAATTGAGGAAATAGAAAATGAATGACTGAATGAAGGAACGAAAAAAGAAAAAAAAAAGGGAAATGAATGAATGAGGAGAAAAAAATACCTAGAAAAAGTGAACGAATAAACTCATGAAAGAAAATATATAGAACGAAAAATATGAAACCTTCAGATGTTTCATATACACTTGGTGCTCTGGTATATTTCTTTATTTTCATTCTACACCAGTGTTCTGCAACCGGTATGCTGCGGCACACTAGTGTGCCATGAGCAGACACTAGGTGTGCTGCAGTGTGACCTGAATATAGTTTTTTTTCTTTTGTACTTTTAGTTATGCTTTTAGTTCACGTGTTCCGCCGAATTTTGAAAAGAACATAAGTGTGCCGCAGGTGAAGAAAGGTTGCGGAGAACTGCTCTGTACACTCCCATCTTTCATTCATTATACTTTTCGTTTCTTTCCAAGCATGTATATATGTATGTGCGTGTGTGTGTATGTATGTATGTATGTATGTATGTATGTATGTATGTATGAATGTATGTATGTATGTATGTATGTATGAATGTATGCATGTATGTATGTATGTATGTATGTATGTATATATGTATGCATGCATGTATGTATGTATGTATGTATGCATGTATGAATGTATGTATGTATGTATGTGCATGTGTGTGTGTGTGTATGTATGTATGTATGCGTGTATGAAAGTATGTAT
>NC_068996.1:43695660-43697402 GCF_001194135.2 Octopus bimaculoides | reverse complement strand
TGTATATATACACATACATATATATATATATATATATGTATGTATGCATGTATTATATAATATCTATGTGTGTGTATTTGTGTGTGGAAGAATGTATAATTCTACATTCACTCGCACACATGCTCAAAAACACATGCACACACATGTACATTCTCGTCACCCCCCTCCCCACACACACACTCACATTCATACACCACGCTTCATTGCCAGTCCTGTGTTTATATATGTATGTATGCATGTATGTATGTATCTATGTATGTATATATGTTTATATGTATGTATGTATGTAAGTATGTATACGTTGCACGTTATACTACTCACCCCTATCTATTCATCTCTCTGTCTCTCTCTCTCTCTCTCTCTATCTATCTATCTATCTATCCATCCATCCATCCACCCTTTGTTCTACTTACGTATTTCCTTATTCTTTTCATTCATTCATTCATACATTCATTCACTGATTCATTCATTAGTTCATGGTCATTATTTCATTTATTTACCCATCCATTTATTTACATAAATTATTTGTTTCATTCTCATTATACCTTTTTTCTTTTTTCTCTATACCGCTTCCTTTCTCTTCCTTTCCCCTTTGTTTACAGGTTGTTGTGTCTTGCTGTTTTCTTCGAATTATTTTTCGATTGTTACTCAATACATACCACGAGAAAAAAACAAACAAACAAACAAAAAATCGCATAAAATCCTCATACAGGACACCCAACAAACACACTGTCATCCCATCCCACCAACGACATTTTCTCTCTTACATACATACACACACACACACACACACACACACACACACACACATATGCATATATACAAATATACATACATACACGCACATTCGTACGCGCGCACATTCGTACACACGCACTCGGGGATAATAATGATTATAAATGTTGCAAGCATCATTAAGTTCTCCTGAGCTACTACTAGTGTGGAATGAGTGACTGCGACGACCCGGTTTCAAGTTCCGGTTGCAGCCATTTTCCTTGCATTACGTCACTAATTAGCCCTCCTCTCTCCTACTCCTCCACCTTCCTCATTCTTCGATCCAACGACGGGAGCCTTTATGTGGCTGCCCGAATCGCTAGAAAGAGAAGTGAAATCTCAATCATGTAGCACAAGCACAGCTACTATGCTGATATAAAAAAGAAGAGGAAATCGACACGTTAGTTATTGTATGTTGCATAATATTCTACCTAAATTAACGGGATGGCTACGGTGAGAATACCTGACTTTCATCATAAGTCTCTGTTCGATGAAAGATAAATAACCACAGCAGCAACAACAACAACAACAACAACAGCGATAAGAATTTCTTCACTTAGAAAGGCATGAACACCATACAAGCACATTGCATCGTGCCGTTTCTTTTCTTCGCAAATCTCAGAAACGGAAACCTTGTACATGCGCAGGAAATCAATGCGACTCGAAACAAGCAGTCTGTTTAAGACAGTTGACCTATTGAAATCACAGTCGTGTTATGACCATGGAAGCTTCTATGTGGTAGCTCAGTCTGCTAGAAATAACAGCCTAATCTCTTCATTTTTTTTTTTTTAAACTTTTTAATATCACCGTTTTAAAAATACAATGAGCATATATATACATTGTCAAAAAGAAAGCAAAGAAGAATGAAAAGAATGAATGAATGAATGAAGGAAGGAAGGAAGGACAGTTGGTTTCAGTTGGAACGTAGTTGAGCCAACACCACCGCCGCCACTACCACCACTATCCAC
>NC_068996.1:43693323-43695400 GCF_001194135.2 Octopus bimaculoides | reverse complement strand
TCCTAGAAATAGCAACTAAATCTTCTTGCCCCTTCATATCGTACATCCTACCGACTTAAGCAAAAACAAAAAGAAAGAAAGAAAGAAAAAGGGAGGACGCATTAGATTAATGTGGGCCCTGAGTGGGATACAAAAGACACTGATAATGCGGGTCCCGAGTGAAATAAATAAACAGGGTGGTCGCATCTGGAAAATCTTTGATCAAAGGTTTGCTCAATATCGACCTGGGACAATACTACTACTACTACTACTACTACTACTACTACTACTACTACTACTACTACTACTACTACTACTACTACTACTGTTCAGTTGCACTACATTCACTCATGATCAGAAGGGGACAGTTATCGACTTGCCCTAAGTCAAACTTGATGGAGCTGATCAATGACATTCCAATCACGGCCATCCCGGCTTTTTGCTCATTATATCTTTAACCTATCTATCTCGAACCCAATACCACTTCGTCCATAATATCCAAAAATGTACTTGTTTTTAGACAGTAGGGTGTAATTTGAAGGAGACGATTCGGTCATTATTTCTAGCATATCGAGCAAACCACATAGCAACTCCCTTTGCAACCGCTAAACTGAGTGCTTTAAAGTTGTTTATGTCACCACCCACGCGGATCTTTGACGTACTGGGTACTAAACACATCCAAGTTCAGTTTCGAATTCACAACCGTCCAGGGCAGAATCGGGACAACTAATTCTCTAGTGAGGCACTGAAATTTGTGGCCTAGAGCAGAGCGTCTTAATGCTTAGCGTGCTTGGCTCTCAAACTGGCGATACACGTTCGTATCTCATTGGAACCTTATATAATATTTCTCAGGTTTGGAGGCCTTGCGATAACCACGGGGGCACTAATTAAGTGTGTGAGTAAATAAAAGATGGAAGGAAGCGTGAAAGATCAATCTATCTCGGTCTTCTTTACGCGTTTCCGATTCTCTCTCTTTGTATATGCCTCTATATAATACATACATACATGTATGCATGCATATATACAAACATACATGCATGTATGTATGCATGTACGCATGCATACGTACATGCATGCATACATACATGCATACATACATGCATGCATACATACATGCATGCATACGTACATACATACATACATATGTGCATACATATATATATATACGTTTTGTTGACACCTACAGGATTTTTATTGCTACTACTGCTAATATCACTAGCGTTTTGCTTTAACGAATACTGGGTCATTTAATTGCTTACGTCACGCATTTCTTGTAAAAAAAGACAACAGAATTAATATACCTGCTTATACTCCAAGCTCTCTTTCTCGGTGAATTTAGATCTGAATCACACACACACACACACACACACACACATGCATATTTATACATTGCATATATTTACAAATACATACATGCATATATGTATGTATGTATGTATGTATGTATGTATGTATGTATGTATGTATCTATCTAGCTATCAATCTATCTATCATCTGCCCGTCTGTCTGTCTCAATGTGTGTGTGTGTGTGTGTGTGTGTGTGTGTGTGTGTGTGTGTGTCTATGTTTTTCTTATAGCTTATAGTATATATATATTTCTCACTCTGCTGCCAACCAAACATATAACTGTACCAACTTATGTATATCGACAATAAAAACATGTTGCTTCAGATGAATATATCAACACACCAACAAGTTTAAATGCATGCATCAATAACTAGATAAGTCTCACGAGGTAAAATAAAAGAAAAGAAAGAAAAACAACAGAAAAACAAGAAAGAATGAAAGAAAGAAAGAAAGAAACCAATAAACTCTAGTAGTGTTTTCTCTCTGTACGAGAGAGAGAAAATAAAAACGAAACAAAAATAAAATAAAAAGCAAGATATTAGTTTCAACTACTCTCACTGACCAAAAATACAAAAATGCAAGCACACACACATGCACACATGCACACATGCACACATGCACACACGCACATACACGCACTTACCGGAAAATTAGGGAAAAATGATTTTTAGCGTCTCCATATGAAAAAATATAGGTTCAGGTTTTACTCCCAAGGCTGCTCTCTCTCTCTCTCTCTCTCTCTCTCTCTCTCT
>NC_068996.1:43691441-43693146 GCF_001194135.2 Octopus bimaculoides | reverse complement strand
CCAACCTGTTTGTTGTACCATTTCAACGTCTACGTCTCTCTTTCTTCCTCCGCCCGTCTGTTTCTCTATCTGTCTGTCTGTCTGTCTGGTCGATTCAATTATTGAGTTTCGATAACTCGAGTTTGTCTTTCCTTATCTCATTTCCCGTTTTCCATCTCTGACTATCTGCCCGTGGCCATCTATCTATCTATCTATCTATCTATCTATCTATCTATCTATCTATCTATCTATCTACCTGTCTATCTGTCTGTCTGTCTATCTACCTGTTTGTTTGTCTACTTGCATACCTGTCTGCCTATCCATCACTCTATTTGTCTACCTGTTTGTCTGTCTATCTGTCTGTTCGTCTGTCTCCCTGTCTCTTTGGCTGTTGTCTTCCGACTTCATTAAACGTAGTTTTCACTGAAAATGACTCTGACATAGAATCTAACAGTGACTTGGGAGCAGTGAAATGAAGCCACAAGAACACGTCCGATCATCACACAAGCGCCGACACACACACACATTTACAACAGTGCACGAACGCGCATACGACGTTCCGGAAAACAATTATCAAACGTTTCTTTGCTTTAAAAATTTCTGTTTGTGCGTGTTTGTCTATGTATGTATATACGCGTGTATTTGCGTGTCGCTGCATGTTAATGTGTATGAAAAAAATAAATTGATAAAAATCATAATACTTCTCCAAACTGTCTACTTTCTCTGCAGGAAACTGATTTCCATTAAATGCTGTAATAATTTCGTTAAGTATCTGGGATTATAAGAATCATTTCACTGTTAATGTGCATACTCGATAAGCTAGAAATAGCAGCCAAATCATTCTCATATCGTATAGAGAAATATCGACGATGTATTGAATCTTGATTGAACTAATAACTTCTCATTCACTATCTATCTATCTATCTATCTATCTATCTATCTATCTATCTATCTATCTATCTATCTATCTATCTATCTATTTACATACCTACCGGCCAACCTGCGTATCTATACACTCCGCATATATGCATACATACACGTACACAGATATATACACACCAATCCATTCATACACAGACACAGACACACACGCACGCACAGATGCACACGCATGCACACACACATACATACGCGCGCGTGTGGAAGTACTGAGACATTTACAAAGACAGGAAGTAGGCTTTAACCTCGATAACACATATACGTAACCATGTCTTTGATAATCATTGTTGAAACCGGTAAGGAGAATAAATGGCTATGTGTGCCTGTTTTTTATGTATGTAAATATGCACACACATAAATTAATTGCAAGACACATACCTGTCTTTAATTGTACTGCGTGTTTGCGCGTATAAGTTTATATATATATATATATATATATAAAATGAAGAGTTCGATTGAACGGACGAAACTGCTAATAAAGAATTATCCAAAATTCTGACTGCTTCTTAATAGACAGTATCTGTACACCACTTCAAACACCTTATACATACATACATACATACATACATACATACATATACATACACACACACATATATGTATTTAGGCGCAGGAGTGGCCGTGTGGTAAGTATCTTGCATACCAACCACATGGTTCTGGGTTCAGTCCCACTGCGTGGCATACTGGGCAAGTGTCTTCTACAATGGCCTAGGGCCGACCAAAGCCTTGTGAGTGGATTTGGTAGACGGTAACTGAAAGAGGCCCATCGTATATATATATGTATATA
>NC_068996.1:43684881-43685745 GCF_001194135.2 Octopus bimaculoides | reverse complement strand
TCTGTCTGTCTGTCTGTCTGTCTGTCACTCCTTTCTCTCTCTCTCTCACTCTCTGTATGTGTCTGTCTACCTCTTTAATCTACTTACCTATCTATCTATCTATCTATCTATCTATCTATCTATCTATCTATCTATCTATCTATCTATCTATCCTTTAGTTCATTACTCCCTGTAATTTTCACTTCGATGTCCTTTAAATAACAGGGTTTATTGTAGCTTTTTATTTCTTCTTTTATATTTATATTTATTTTCGAAATAGAAGAATCGAACGCTTTATTTGGACTATCAATGTCGCTCTTGAAATTCATAATTATTACAATTCCTCTTGGTGGCAATACATTTCTTTAAAAATATAATTCAAGCCGAGAAATTTAGAAGCAGTTCCACAGCGATTCGAACGAGCCAAAGAATGCACGAACGAGAAAAGGAAACAGCATGGAAAAAGAAAAGATATAAATAAATAGATTACAGGAGCAAAATGGATTAGACTGTTACCGATGTCATTTAATTGCACGGCTGCAGTTGTTGGTGCTGTTGTTGGTGCTGTTGTTGTTGGCGTTGTTGTTGTAGTTGCAGCTGCACCTTCTGTTGCTGCTGGTGTTGCTGTTGCAGTTGATTGCTATTTTGTTGCATTCGATCTTACGTCTCATATTTCTTCCCTCGACTGTCATTAGTCTTTCTCTCTCTCTTTCATTCATTCATTCATTCATTCATTCATTCTTTATTTCTTTCTTTCTTTCTACCTTTCTTTCTACCTTTCTTTCTTTCTTTCTTTCTTTCTTTCTTTCTTTCTTTCTTTCTTTCATGCTTTCCTTCCTTCCTTCCTTCCTTCCTTCCTTCCTTCCTTTCTTTCTTTCTTTCTTT
>NC_068996.1:43679138-43682711 GCF_001194135.2 Octopus bimaculoides | reverse complement strand
GTGTGTGTGTTTGGGTGTTTGTACGTGTGTTCGAGACTATATGAATAACTGACAGCCAACGCGTGCGAGCGCCCGCATACAAGCATGCGTGTGTTTAAAAGTGTCCAGAAAAACTGAAGGTGAAGGAAAACGAAATGTCAAACTAATCTAGCGACGCGCATGTGCGCATGAATGTGTATGTATTCGTGTCATTATTCCCGTTTATTTCAAGATTTCTTACCAATAGAGAAAGAACCGGTTTCTAACCTAAACCCAAGGTTCCTTCATTGGAATTTCAATATCAACAACAGGGTATGTATGTATGTATGTATGTATGTATGTATGTATGTGCAGATTTGTATGTTGTAGATGGATGGATGGATGGATGGATACATGTATGTATGCATGCCTATATGTATGTATGTATGTATGTATGTATGTGTGTATACTTACAGATCTTTTTTGTTTTATGTATGTATTCTCATGCATATAGTTGCATATCTAGACATGCTCATATATACTTAAATGTTGAACTTCTGGAAACTTTTGCAGGTTTTTACAGTTCCAGTAATGGATTGGATCTGTAGTCTTCGAATTAGCTTTCTCCTTTCTGGTTTTGAGAAGCCTAATTTCTCAAGATTGGTATTTAGGCAGTGTGTTACCTAACCCAGGACAACAATAATTACAGTTATAAACCTGAACTCGTAATCTGGATATAGCAACTGCAGGTTTCTCAACAGTTCAGCATAGGTGTTCCCTTTTTCACTGATCTTCAGTTTTATGTTAACATCCACTGGGCAGCTAATTTACACAATTATGCACAGTTTCTCTTCTCTATCCCAAATCATTATATCAGGACTGTTGTACTTACATTTTATTGAGGTCTTCACTGGTACATTCCACCAGTATTCTTTTTAATTATGAGTGGCTATGGCTTCTACCAAATTGTAGGTTCTTATTTCTTTGTCCTCGGGATTATCCTTCCGACGGATTTCATTATAGATTGTCCAAGCTACAACTTCGTGTCTCATCGGTAGATAAAACCGTGATGACATTTTCGGACAACTGCTTATGATGTGGGTGATATCTTCAGTGTGAACTCCACGAAGTCTGCTTCGGTTGTCACATTTTACTGCTTTTCCTGCATCTCTATCCCTTTTGTGCATCAGGTACTTGGTTGATATTTCCTGTTCCTGGATTGCAAACGCATACCCTTCAAAGTGGCGGGTAGCAGTCCGGCAATTGATAAACTGCTTTGATGATCGATGTTACTATCATCACGGAGCTTTCTTTTGACATGTTCATGCATAGTCTTCTGCTTATATAGGCTCATCTTTCATTGCGGCAGTGTAGTGCGACTTCTTTGGGCATGTATTCTAGGTTATCAGACAAAGAGTGTTGCTCAAGGAGCTGGCTTCCAAGTCTTATGTTGTTATCAGCCTCATGTATGCAAACTTGGTCAAGGGATACACTTCGACACTTTGTGGTTAGAAGATGTTGCCAAAGGGATATGATGCGCTTTGTTTTCGTTTTAAGTAGAGGCGGTCTACATCACTATTTATGTGGAAATTATGTGTGCTTGTTAGTATTTTTCGGGTTTTCACCTCAATGGCTCAGATCTTATCAAGCGTCCAATCAAGCATCCGAAATGTTGGTATGACTGCTGGCAAAGAAAACACATTGTGGGTCACTGTGAATTTTGCGTAATTTCCAGCGAGGTGACTATTCGATGAACGGTCACGTAGAAGTGCGCCGTGGCGAAAATGAAAGCTGCAGACGTGAACACGGGTGAATCTGAGTGCTGGTGCAATAATCTATGCACGGGCATTGCTGGTATTTTGCATGGACAATGTTCAGTGATCATCTTCCTCGATGGACATAGATATAGATAGATAGATTGATAGATAGATGATAATTAGATTGACAGATAGATACGAGGTGCAAACAGGGGGCCAAACAAGGACAGACAAAGGGGATTAAGTCGATTGCATCGACCCCAGTGCATAACTGGTACTTATTTAATCGACTCCGAAAAGATGAAAGGCCAAGTCGACGTGGGCAGAATTTGAATTCAGAACGTAAAGACAGACGAAACACTGCTAAGCATTTCGCCCGGCATGCTAACGATTCTGCTAGCTCACCGCATTATATATATGTATATTGTTCTCAGGTCTACTCTGACCTGGATTAGTAGCACCAGTCTGAGTCTCAGCTATGGGTTAACTAGTATATGTGATGACAATCCACCTGAGGGCGAGGACTCAGAAATACTCTAGGTTTGTGTCTGGGTGTACAGTAAAACCAATGGGCGTGAGGGAGCTCTAGTTATTATCACAGCGTCTTTCTAGGAGAACACTCTGATGTAAAAACCTGCGGTTCCGCGTGATCACTGATCATCTCGCTTTGGCCTGTCACTAAGTATTAATCACAGACTCTCAGTAAGTGGTATTCGTGCTGCATAAGCGTTTATCACTGTAATCCAATGACGTACATATGCTTCTTTATGATGACCTCATTTGTCATTGCATCTACTGAAAGTCCTGTGGTGATGGAAGAGTGGTGACGTGTGCAAGAAACAGCTTTAGTCTGCAGGAAGACTGAATAGTCAGCTGAAAGGTCATAGGCGGAATGTCAGAAATGCTTTTGACTACAAGGAAGCACAGGGAGACTACCACCACCCTTGAAGATGGAGCAGTCACACCATGTGTGTGTGTGTGTGTGTGTGTGTGTATACATATGTATGAAGACCTGCTGTTCAGCCCTCTTGAGAGTTTCTCACTACTATGTATGTATGTATGTATGTATGTATGAATGTATGTATGTATGTACGTACGTATGTATGTATCTATGTAAGTATGTGCGTGTGTGTGTATGTATGTATTTCGCTTAGGCATTGCGAGACCATTTACTCGATGTAGAATTCAATACATGCTTGTTTCAGAATAGAGTGTTAGATGAGTAAACAGCGGTAATGAGAAAGAAAAATGTCAAAGTAATAAATGCTCATCTTATGAACTTCATTAGCTTACAACTGTTTCTGCCATAAGATGCACTGCACTCATAGTTGAGCTCCTGAATAACACCTGACTGCTTCGTCGGAGTATCGATTATGAAGTGTAATTTATTTGGGAAAGAATTACATTTGTACATATAAAGGAAACAATATCAACATTGTAAATGTCAATACAAATGCATACATCCGTATTGACTTTTCTCATTTTTGTTACTGTCATTCTTTTTTCTCAAATAAATAGCAGTCAAAACTAGGTAACTTGGTGGTTTTAGAGTCAAGTTTTGACTGCTATTTCCAGCGTGGTGGTATCTCTTAGATACCCAATTTATAATTTTTTATATATATATATATATATGTATTTATTTTCTCCAAGTAAAAAATAACTCAGGTAAAATAAATTGGTTAATAGGTACCGGGGTAGCAAAGATCAGAAAATAACCGTGGTGTAACTCCTGTTTATGAGGTAGAAACTCCTTGATATTTTGGGTATTTGAGTATATATAAATTTAAAGAATGGAGTAAACGCATATTATAACTGCATACTTTTATTCCGACATATGTTTCGAAGAATTACAATTTAT
>NC_068996.1:43678137-43678915 GCF_001194135.2 Octopus bimaculoides | reverse complement strand
ATATACATATATATATATATAAAAGGGGCCCGATAGAATAAGTACTAAGCTTACAAGGAATAAGTCCTGGGATCGATTTCTTCGACTAAAGGTGGTGCTCCAGCATGGCCACAGTCAAGTGACAAGAGTATATTCATCCTAAATTCCTCAACCTTTTTAGAAACTAACTCTTTCGTCTTGCAGAGCTGAGATCTCCAAGAAGCACTTGCCACGGCTGGTCTGCTAGTTTTCGTTGTCGACAGCTCAACTTAGAACAAGTTGTACAAGGTTAAACGTTACTAATAATGCTTATGACCGGTCTGATGTATGTAGTATATATGTATTTACGTGTGTATATAAATCCAACATGAGAAGAAGAATGCTCCTACTTGAATCTCGTGGTGTTCGGAGTCTCTGCATCCCGTTATTTCTTTCTTTCTTTTCTTTCTTTCTTTCTTTCTTTCTTTCTTTTCTTTCTTTCTTTCTTTCTTTCTTTCTTTCTTTATTTACTTACGTATTTATATTTTTATATTTTCTTTGACTGCGGCCATGCTGGAGCACCGCCATGAAGGGGGTTTAGTCGAGCAAATCGATACCCAGAGACGTTTTATTTTAAAGCCTAGTACTTATTGTATCGGGTTTCTTTTGCCGAGTCGCTATGTCACGAAGATGTAAACAGATCAACACTGGATTCAAGTGCTGTGCGTGTGTGAGGGGGAAAACACAGACCCAAAGACACGCGTGCACCTGCACGCACACACACACACACACGCACGCACGCACGCACACACGCGCACAC
>NC_068996.1:43677570-43678084 GCF_001194135.2 Octopus bimaculoides | reverse complement strand
ACACACACACACACACACACACACACACACACACACACACACATAGTAATCTCTCGACTATCGCGGGTGTTACGCTCCAAAACACCCCGCGATAGGTGAAAATTCGCAGAGTAGAAACGGTACTGTACTGTATATTCTTTTTTATTATTTTTATAATTTGTATATATTTATTTTATTATAAATGCAAAGCAACACCATGGAGGAATCGACGTATGCTTAAATAATAAACCGTGATAGGTGAACCGTGTTAGGTGAATTGCAATACGGCGTGGGATTACTGTGTATACGATGGGCTTCTATCTGTTAGTTTCCGTCTATCAAATCTGCTCACAAGGTCTTGGTCGGCCCGAGGCTATAGTTGAACAGACTTACCCAATTTGCCACGCAGTTGCAGTGAACCCAGAAACATGTGACTGGGAAGCAAGCTTCTTATCACAATGTCACGTCTCTCTTTCTCTCTCTCTCTCTCTCTCTCTCTCTGTATATATATATATATATATATATATATATATAT
>NC_068996.1:43675866-43676981 GCF_001194135.2 Octopus bimaculoides | reverse complement strand
TATATATATATATCGATAGATAGACGGATAGATAGATAGATATACGACTGGTGTCGGACTGAGTGAACTCGTAGCCACGTGATTAGAAAGCAAGCTTCTTATCACACGGTCACACCTGCGGTTTACTTATTTTTTCTTGTCACTTTAACAGTTTGAAATATTTGAATAGTGACACTCAGTGACACGACTCTATTGCCATAAAATTTGATTCCTTTTTGTAAGTATTGCGACTCATTTTTCTCATTTTTGATCCTGCTTAAGATTCAAACTTACGGAAAGCGCAAAAGCAAGATCAGAACTCTCGTTCCTCTGGTCGGGATATCATGCATGTCAACAACAATGAAATTGCTTTCGTATTTCCGCGCCCACAGAAATTACAGTGTATTAATTCAGTGTACAGAAATACAGTGTATTAATGTACGCAGAAATTACAGTGTATTAATTACAGTGAAGGCGGCGAGCTAGCAGAAACGTTAGCACACCGGACGAAATGCTTAGCGGTATTTCATCTGCTGTTACGTTCTGAGTTCAAACTCCACCGAGGTCGACTTTGCCTTTCATCCTTTCGGGGTCGATAAATTAAGTACCAGTTACGCACTGGGTTCGATGTAATCGACTTAATCCCTTTGTCTGTCCTTGTTTTTCCCGTCTGTGTTTAGCCCCTTGTGGGCAATAACGAAATAAGAAATTACAGTGTATTTTGGAACACTCACGCTCCACAGTGTCAGTGTTGGAGTCTTCATCAGACGATATGTTGAATGTCTTTGTCAGGGAGATGCTAGCTCTTCTGAAAGAAGACGAAGGAGAATGCAAAGGGTAGTCACACTGGAGACCGAGTAGTTAGCTACAATGTTTGTGTGTTGGTGACTATACATATGTGTGTATGTGCATTATATTGAGGGAAAAGAAAGAAGAAAATGGAGAATAAATGCATGTAATTACTAATTTATTTGCATGTTATAGAAAGATGACGTTTGTTTTCTTTAAAAAGTCATCTTTCCATAACATGCAAATAAATCAATAATTACATCCATTTATTCTCCATTTTCTTCTTTCTTTTCCCTCAATATAATGCACATACACACATATGTATAGTCACCAACACACAAACATTG
>NC_068996.1:43670114-43672878 GCF_001194135.2 Octopus bimaculoides | reverse complement strand
ATACACACACATACACAAATATAGACTTAAATATGTATATGCACATAATGATGTGTGTATATGTATATCTGTCTGTCTCTCTGTCTGTCTATCTATCTATCTATCTATCTATCTATCTATCTATCTATCTATCTATCTATCTATCTATCTATCTATCTATATGTGTGTGTGTGTGTGTATGCGTGTTTTTAATTATATTCAACGCTAGAACAAGAACACCCGTACACTCTTGAAAGCATCTCATCTACAATAGCATCGTGAACGCACGCAGGAACATGGAGATAAACGAAAGACGCTCGCTAGTTATGGATTGCAATGTAGTCTTTTAAAGTATCGGCCCTTGTCACTCTCAGTATGGTGCGCAAGCTGATCAAAAAGAATCGGTAAAAATTTAGCATTTAGACAAAAAAGTTTTAAATGTCAATTTAAGATACTGTAATGCAAATTAGATGAGTCAACCAATTTATTGACAGTTTATAATTTCTAGCGATAGGAACGCTGTTTCTAGGTGGAAAACTCTTGATTATGAAGAACAACAGCACAACAATAACAAGAACAACAACGGCCACAAATCTTGCAGAACTGCTACTTAATTTGCATAATTAGTACCGTTGTAATCAATAAACAACTTTTGTTTAATGGTTGTACGTGGTTCCCATGACAGCTAAATTTCTCGCAAACCATATCTTAACCATCTAAAGGAAACATGAAGGGTACATTAGAAGTACCAAAATATTGCTTTCGAATTTTGGCGGTGAGTTGATTACATTTGATTACATTTTGGCGGTGAGTTGATTACATCGACCCTCGACCCCCACAATAAATACCTCTTCTGAAAAAAAGTCTCATAACTTATGGATTGTACCTCGTATCAAATCAATCAATCAATCAATTAATCAATCAATCAATCAATCAATCAATCAATCAATCAATTAATCAATCAGTCTGTCTGTCTGTCTGTCCATCTATCTATGTGTCTGTATCTGTCTCTCTGTCTCTATCTATCTATTCATGTATGTATGTATGTATGTATGTATGTATGCATTTGTCTGTCTGTCTTTATCTATCTATCTATCTATCTATCTATCTATCTATCTATCTATCTATCTATCTATCTATCTGTCTGTCTGTCTGTCTGTCCGTCCGTCTGTCTGTCCGTCCGTCCGTCTGTCTGTCTGTCTGTCTGTCTGTCTGTCTATCTAGCTAGCTATCTCGGTATACATATATAAACATACGCACACCGACATACACACATAAGCACACACGCATACGTTTGTATAATACATGTGTATATGTGCGTGTGCGTGTGTGTGTATGTGTGTGTGTTTGTGTGCATATAGATATATAAAATTGCAAAAACGTTATTTCAGTGTAACAGTGGAAACAAGTTTGTGTAAAGGTTTGAGCTAAAAACTCAATACGTATGGGTAATAATAGTGCTTCCTATTATAAGCACAAGGCCTAAAATTTAGGGGAAGTGGATAAATCGATTACATCGACCCCAGTGATCACTATTACTTATATTACCGACCTCGAAGGAATGAAATGTGAAGTCGACGGGCGAAATGCCGCTAAGCATTTTACCCAGCGTGCTAACTGTTCTGCCAGTTCGTCGCCTTTAACGACAACAACAACGACGACAACAACAACAACGACAACAACAACAACGACAATAACAACAAGGACAACAACAACAACAACAGCAACAGCAACTACAGCAACAACAACAGCAGCAGCAATGATAATAATAATAATAATCCTTTATTACCAAAGCACAAGGCTGTAATTTTGGATAAGTGACTAGTCCAGTACATCGTCCCCAGTGTTTCACTAGTACTTAATTTATCGACCCCAAAAGGATGAAAGGCAAAGTCGACTCAGAACGTAGAGACCAACGAAATGTAAACTGACCACAGCTATCATCTAAATACAGCATCAACAGATAATAAAGCAAGGAGGAGTAAGTGAACCAGCGAAGAAAACATGATAGTGATGCAGAGCTACTTAGAAAGCGAACCTAAAAGAAGGGGCAATAGAAAACGGATGTTAACACTTTGGGTAGAGAAGGGTATGTTTATATGGACTGAGCAGAGATTAGTTGGTCAAGCTAATGCTATTAGGAGAAGAAAGTGGATGACAGAATTGGAGGGAGAAGAGATCGCAAGAGAACTGGAAAAGAAAGACCAGGTAGTAGGAAAGACAAACAACAACATAAGAAATACGACTAAACCAAAGAGGAACCTATAAGAAGAAAAAAAATAATAGCACTACCATTAAGGAAGGGACAACTGGCGCCACCGACTCAAATGGTTTAGGTGAGGAAGATCAGAAAATTTTAGATGAGTTGCAGGAAGTAATGAGTAAAGAAGTAAGAAAAAGATTGCCAGCATTAAAAGGGACCAACAGAAGAAATCTGCTAGATATGACTAGGAAAGGAGATTCTGTTATCAGTAGGATAGATACTAAAAATATAGGAGACACTAACTTATTGATCTATGCAGAAGAAATAGTAGTTACTAGAAGATTAGATATTCCACAAGGAAAGATTAGAAAAGAGCAAATGTGGAAAAGGAAATTACAAAATAAAGTGAAGACTTTAAGACAAGATCTGAGTGGAATAGAAGCAAGGAAACTGAACAAGTTGGGTAACACAAAATTTAAATCTTCTCTTGAGAAAAGATAGTCAAAGAGGAAGGATTTGGGACAGTAATAGAAGAGTTGAAATAGCATATCATAGCAATAGCAAGTAAGCTTTTCAGATAGC
>NC_068996.1:43666745-43669938 GCF_001194135.2 Octopus bimaculoides | reverse complement strand
CGATCTGAGAAACCTTGTGCAGAAGAAGCTAGAAAGTTCTGGAGTAATATTTGAGATAAACCAGTCAATCATAGTGGAGATGTAGTATGGTTAAAGCAAGTGAGGGGAAGAAGTAGTGAGTGAGAAGCAGCCAGAACTAAAACTAACTAGTGCATTAATGAGTAAAGAGTTAGGAACATTGCCGAATTAGAAAGACCTACGACCAAATTTAGTTCAAAGGTAATGGTTAAAGAAATTTAGTAGTTTACATAGGAGGCTGAGGGAAGAACTTTAGGATTGTCTTAATGGAGGAATAATATCACATTGGATGAGTAGAGGGAGAAAAAAATACTCCTTATGAAAGATAAAAGCAAGGATAATACAGCTACCAATTATAGAGCAATCACTTGCTTACCATTAGTGTGGAAGCTGTTAACAGGAATGCTTTGAAAAGCATTTACAAAAACCTTGACAAGCAGAATTTACTGCCAGAAGAACAGAATGGTTTCAGGAAGATGGCTAGACGAAAGCATGATTATACATAGATAAAGCAGTTCTAAATGAAGTAAAAACTTGAAAGAAAAATCTAACAATAGCATGGATAGATTATAGGAAAGCCTATGACGTGATCCCACACTGATGAAGTGAATGTTTGAGGACATTCAGTATTGTTGTTGGCACTCCGTCGCTTACGACGTCGAGGGTTCCAGTTGATCCGATCAACGGAACAGCCTGCTCGTGAAATTAACGTGCAAGTGGCTGAGCACTCCACAGACACGTGTACCCTTAACGTAGTTCTCGGGGATATTCAGCGTGACACAGCGTGACAAGGCTGACCCTTTGAATTACAGGCACAACAGAAACAGGAAGTAAGAGCGAGAGAAAGTTGTGGTGGAAGAGTACAGCAGGGTTCGCCACCATCCCCTGCCGGAGCCTCGTGGAGCTTTAGGTGTTTTCGCTTAATAAACACTTTCAACGCCCGGTCTGGGAATCGAAACCGCGATCCTATGACTACGAGTCCGCTGCCCTAACCACTGGTCCATTGCGCCTCCACATATTCAGTATAGTAGACAACATAAGAGAATTAATTAGCTGTAGCATGAAGAAATGGAAAGTAGGTCTCTACTCAAGTGACAGACACTAAGGGTAAGTTAATATCAAAAGAGGAATTTCCCAAGAAGACTCGTTATCCCCTTTAATATCTGTGTTATGTTTGATACTGCTTAGTTTAGTATTAAGGAAGGCAAAAGCAAGATATCAGTTTAAAAATAGTAAGGGAAAAATTAACCATTAGCTCTACATGGATGATCCGAAGCTTTTTAGTAAGAATGAAAAAGAGATTACTTAATACAGACTGTAAGATATAGACATGGAATCTGGCACAGGTAAGTGTGAAATATTAGTCACAAGAAGAGGACAAGTAGTCAGCACTGAAGGCATTCAATTACCAGATGGCCAGACATTAAAATCACTGAAAGGAGGAGAGAGTTATAAGTAACTAGGAGTTTTAGAATCTGACAGAGTACTAACTACAAAAATGAAAACGAAAATTGAGGATTACATCAGAAGCATGAGGAGGCTAATGAAGTCAGAGCTAAATGGTCCGAATTTAGTGAAGGCTGTAAATACTTGGGCAATATCATTACGTAGATACACAACAGCTTTTGTAAATTGAACAAAAACTGAATTAGCAAATCTAGACAGAATAACTAGGAAGAAATTCAATATGAATGGAGAACTCCACCCAAGAGCAGGAGTAGCAAGATTATACTTACCAAGAAAGGAAGGTGGAAGAGGGTTGATATTAGTAGAAGACTGCGTGTAGTTAGCTAGAGTAGATATAGACTCCTATATATATAAAGTGAAGAAAGTTTATTAAAAGCTGCTAGAGTCACAAGAAGAGGCAGCGAAAACAGAAGAAAAGAAAAAGAAAAAACAAACAAACGAAATCATCCAATAATAATAATGTAGAAAGCTAGGATTTGAACATATTGATAAATGGTATGAACATGAACCTAATAAAATACTAGAAAGTAAGAAATATAAGATGTGGGACTTGACAGAGAAGTAGAAGCTAGAAGGCCTGATTTGGTAGTAGTAGATAAAGAGAATAGAAAATGCCAGATTATTGACTTTACACTCCAAAATGATGAAAAAATCAATATGAGAAGTATTTAAAAAACAGAAAAATGCGAGGACCTAACCATTGAATTACAGAGACTATGGAAAGTGCAGGTAAAATGTATCCCAGTAGTTATAGGTGCATTAGGGACTATTCCTAAAGATTTGAACAGATGGACAGACGAAATAGGCATAAAACCCAGTTTAGTACAGTTCAAGTAAACAGTGTTATTAGGGTCAGCTACGATACTTAGGAAGGTTTTTGGCATCTAAGGTTACTTGTTGTAGTCTCATGTAAGGCATTTTTTCTTTTCCAACAGTTTAATTTATTGTGTGTATAATAATAATAATAATAATAATAATAATAATAATAATAATAATAATAATACTAATAATAATAATAATAAATGCCATGATGCAGTACCAGACAGTAGTTCTGATGGCTTCTTAACTGATTGGAGGTGCTATCATGTATATTGTTTTGCCTTGGTATAAAAGATGGGCTACAGCAAATATTCTTCTCAGTACCACAGATTTGCTTGTCAGTTGTTTGACCTTAACCAGTTGAGCATGTCCCTTTGTGGCTGACGATATGTGCATTTCTGATCATGAGCAGAAATGCCTCCTCATTGATATGACTGTCCCAATCGATATAAAAGTATCTGTCAAGACCTACCAAAAACTGAGCAAATATAAAGATCTTGAAATAGAAATTAGCAAATTCTTTGGGGTTTGGATAATTCACCTCTGAAAACATGTGTGTTTCGTTCGAGATCCTCAAACAACCTTTATTCAAGAACCTTTTGAGCGGGATGGGTTTTTCGAGCTGAAGAAAATTTTAACTGGGCCCCACCTGTAAGGTCATGCACTGTTTATCCTGATACGAGATTACTATGTCACGCACATATGGTTGTGATGCATGTGCCTAGTGTACCCTTATCAGACGGGTAGTCATGATGGGTATAATAGGCTTCGTATATTTTACCCCAGTGTCACTTTGATGGCATGCACTGCTCTCTCTCACTCAACAGTAATAATGATAATAATAATAATAATAATAATAATAATAATAATAATAATAATAATAATAATA
>NC_068996.1:43664285-43664994 GCF_001194135.2 Octopus bimaculoides | reverse complement strand
ACACACACACACACACACACACACACACACACACACAAATGCATATGTACATATATATAGAGAGAAAGGAGAATTTTTAATCTCCTTTCAGTAAACACCTCAAATGTAAAATTCTTCCCTGAAGACGGAGGTTAGTATTATCCGATGATGGAATCAATTTACAATCATCATTTTGGACCACCAATCCACCAGAAACAGCTGTCGAACTCGGAAAACAATTAATTATTCAACCCTTCAATTCCTCATATCATTTCTATTCTGTGTTAGTCGGACCTTTTTATATGTAAACATATGCACACTTTTTGTATAAGATGAATTTGATACTTTTTGCATATCAACTTGCCAAATTTGTTTATCCTTACATTTACTCCTCTACCTGATCAAGTTTAAATCTCTTGAGCACTACGAAGTGCATTCTATACAGAAAATATCTGTCTCTGATATATACATAATGTATAGTTCGGTGTTACCTTTGCAAATTTGTCTCATGAAATGATTAGTGCAGCCTTCATATAATATAGCATAAACTTCCATAATTTCTATATTCAACCCATTATGCTGATTGATATAAAACATTCTTCTGATTATTCATTAAATCGTCGCCGATTAAAAGCTGTAGAACAATAATTTTTCTTCATTTGCTTGACGAATATATGTATATGTATGTATATGTATATATATATATATATATATATATATATATATATAT
>NC_068996.1:43653968-43661192 GCF_001194135.2 Octopus bimaculoides | reverse complement strand
ATATAAATATACGACGGGCTTCTTTCAGTTTCCGTTAACCAAATCTACTCACAAGGCTTTGGTCGGCCCAAGGCTATAATAGAAGACACTTGTCCAAGGTGCTACGCAGTGGGTTTGAACCAGGAACCATGTGGATGGGAAGCAAGCTTCTTATAATACAGCCACTCCTGTATGTATGTATGTATGTATGTATGTACGCATCTTTATATATAAATATATATGTATGTATATATATATACATATATACATACACATTTGCATATATGCATATATACATTCATGCATACTAGTATATGTGTGTACGTGAGTATGTGTAAAAAACATACACACAATACACAATAGCAGTACACTGATACGTATAGTAGTCACATACGAATTCTCTCAAAAAATGTTAGGCTTTCAAACAGAAAATTTATTCATTTGCTTTTATATCTCTTTCCCCCCACCCCCACCCACCTCCGATTTGTAGGTTTCTATGCCAAAAAGACAATTAGTTTAACGAAATTGGGCGGATATGTGATGAAAGAGATGTGAGAGACTAGAGGAAAAGTAGTAAAGAAAGAAAGAATGGAGAGAATAAGAAAAATGATGACGAATGAAAGAAAAGGATAATGTAATAAAATTTGGTAATTAACCGTCATTGAAAATGTTCATGTAAAAAGTTTGTTTTTTGTGTTTGCTTTCCAATATTGTCACTGTTTGTGGAGTTTCTGTTTTTTCCAATTAAAAATAAGACAGTCTTATTTACTATACCTGAATGGTGGCTCATAATAAGAAACTTCAAATTTGCATATAAAATATAAAAAAGATTCGATCCAATTACTAAGCATTTCTGCGACTTCTAAAAGTTTATCAAAATGTTTAAGAAGAATATAACTGAGCTATCCTACTCAACGATATCCATCTCATAATCTTGCTCGCGTCAAATATATATATGAAAAATTTAATTGATAATAACTGACTTACCCAACCGCATGATGCATCAATGTGAAATAAAACTTACACCTGAACAAGAATTTATATCGGACTTCTAATGCGTTTAAAGTAAGCTACAACCAACATATCCATACATTCTGTGGTATTAATAAAAATAAAGGCACCATTATTCCATAATATATTATCATTATAGCCAGGGTTTCAAAAGGTTATTATAAGACCGTCCAATTTTTCCACGGCAGAAACATGCGAAATAGTTGTCAAAAGCCACTTTAATACGATATTTAAAATAAAGAATACGATTTTAGATCAACACTCATTGGGTTCAAACTTATCTTTCATCCTTCATAAGTCGGTAAAATATAATAAGTCAAATACTGGGATCGATATAATCTGCGAAATCAGCCTTCTATTTTTGTAGTCCTTAGCATATGTAAGAAATTAATGTAATGCTTAAACTTATCAACCATCACAGCTAAACAGAAGTCAAAATTTAATACCTATTTTCAATACCACAATGAGTTTTCAAATAACATTTCGTGTCTTTTAAGTCTCATACAATTAGCAACTGTACAGATACAGAATATTTCATGGATTTTGATAGAATAATGAACTAATACCACAAATGCTTAAAATATTGGAAAACGGACACACAAACCATTGACGTGAAGATCACCGGAAACAGTTCATGTATGGATGCTGCTCAGGAGAAATATTCTTTGATGACAACAACTGATCTCTGTTTAATACAGATCGATGGCTGTCTTAACATATATAATTTTTCGGAAAGGCACAGTCTACATTTTACAAGATCTTTTGAAGGATGGAGTGGATTTGTCGATGCTGTTCCATGGTTTTGAGATATATTTCGATCTATAATATCAAGACTTTCAGAGAAACTGGGATAAGGAACTGAAGACTATACTTATATACATAAAGCCATACACACGCATATATATATATATGTATGTGTATGTATATGTATGTATATATGTATTACATACGTGCATACATACATACGTAATACATACATAATACATACATACGTATATACATACATACATACATACATACATACATGCATGCATGCATACATACATACATACATACATACATACATACATACATACATACATACATACATAATTGGAGCATTGGGTTTTGTTAGTAAATGCTTAAAGGAGAATCTGGATAAATTGGGATTTTCAGAAAGAGAAATCGACCGGCAAATTCGTACATTACAACTGCAATCTGTGAGTATAACAGTAAAAATATGCAAGACTTTTCTCAAGTTCCAAATGTGAATGTATCTGTGTCAACTGCATCCCAAACATTGGGCCTTGTATCTTTGTTGGAAACCGGCTCCCTCCTCAGTGGAAGATTTATAATAATTAAAAAACAGAAGAGGCATACTCCCACAAGGAAGTCGCACGACTCTACCGCGAATTATCATCAGATGAAAGAATGACATTATGTCAGCAGAGTGCATATATAATGTTAGTAGAAAGCTCTTAGATGACAGTAACAATGATCATTAAAGCAGTCTGTCATGGACCAACAATCGGAGTACTACCTCCTCCTTTGAAGAGTATGCGTTTGCAATCCAGCAACAGGAAATATGAACCAAATACCTGATGCACAAAAGGGACAGAGGTGCAGGAAAAGCAGTAAACAAAATGTGACAACCGATGCAGACTTTGTGGAGTTAATACCAATGATATCACCCACATCATAAGCAGTTGTCCGATAATGTCATCACGGTATTATCTATCGATGAGACATGATGTTGTGGCTACAACATTATATAAAGAAATCCGTTGGAAGGATAACTCCGAGGACAAAGCAATAAAAGCTCACAATATGGTAGAAGCCATAACCACTCATAATTATAAGGAATACTGGTGGAATGTCCCAGTGAAGACTTCAATAAAATATAAGCACAACAGACCTGATATAATGATTTGGGATAGAGAAGAGAAACTGTGCACAGTTGTGGAAATCAGCTGCCCAGCAGATGTTAACATAAAGCTGAAAATCAGCGAAAATGAAAACACCTATGCTGAACTATTGAGAAATCTGCAGTAACTCTATCCAGATTACAAGTTCAGGTTTATAACAGTAATTATTGGGGCATTGAGATATGTAATACACTACCTAAATACCAATCTTGAGAAATTAGTCTTTTCAATATATAGATCCAAGGTATCACAGGAACTGTAAAAACCTGCAAAACTTTCCAAAAGTTTATCATTTTAGTAAATATGAATATGACTAGATATGCAAGCATATGAATGAGAAGACATACATAAAACAAAACATACAAATTTGCACGTATAGATACATACATACATGCATGCATGCATGCATGCATTCATACATACATGCATTCATGCATGCATGCATACATACATACACACATACATACATGCATGCATGCATGCATACATACATACATACATACATACATACATACATGCATACATATATACATACATACATACATACATACATACATACATACATATATAAGAAAATGCCCTGTCGTTGATGTTGAAATTCCAATAAAGGAGCTTTGGATCTAGGTTAGAAACCAGTTCTTTCTCTATTGGCAAGAAATCTTGAAATAAAACTGAATAATGACATACATACATACATACATACATACACGTTTTTTTTATATGTATGTATGTTTTTTAAGTATATATATATACATAGATTTTCCCAAGATTCCGTAACCTATTTTCGTTTTCTTTTTCTTTTCATTTTTATAGATGATACCCTTGCGACTTTCAGAACCTATCACCCTTTTCTGTTTACCACTCTTCTTCATTTTCCGTGGAAACCATCAGAATACCTTCAAGAGAATGATAGCAGGAGATAATTAAGGACGTTTTCATAGAACAGGTCTTGAACAGTAAAAATAATAATGAAATTTAAATAAGGGGCATTAATAGAAGAAAGAGGTAAAGAAATATGTAAGCAACTGAGTCAATAAGTATGATAGCAAGTGAGTAAATAAGGAAGGAAAGAAAGTAGAATGGAAATAACGTCATTGTATTGTCTTTTTTTTTTCCTTCTTGCCTATAAATGTAATACTTTGTGCCTACGTTTAGCTGAAGACGTCACAAACATCCTTGATTAAGGCTTGAATGTCAGGGAGCTAATTGCTTTATCAGTCTCTCTCGAGAATTAAGTGATAAATAAATGTATAATAAAAATCAATGGAAAACTGCAAAATGCATTCAAATGAGAAGGCAATAAAGATATAACGGCAACAACAAAAACGCATTTAACGTTTATCGTAAAGTTGCTCTACAGGATCTGAAAAAATATAACGATAAAACTGCTCTATGTAAAAGTGATGAGAGCAATCAGTTATTAAGAACAAAAGCGAATTCGTTACAATAATCGTTAATATACCATAATAAAAAAAGTAAATCCGTCAAAATTACGAAAGATAACATTGCATCAACGAAAATTAACTCAATAAAATAATTACCGCTGCTAGCACTCAAATAGAATTCTCTATTCTTTTCCAATATATACAACGAGTTTAATTGTGTTCTATATTTCCTAAAATAATCCCCAATGTAATCAAGTCCGTCTTGTGTTCTTCAGCAGCAACACCAAGGCACAATAATTGTGCTCTTGAAGCAAGCATTTCATTGCATCACTTTCCCTAAACGCCCTAAACGCGAACGGCGCTGAGAATCGATGTAATCGACTTAACCCCCTCCTCCAAAATTGCTGGTCTTGTACCAAAATTTAAAACCAATAGTTATATACATTATTTACAATATTCACATTCGACGGATATTTGTCCTCATCTTGTTTGTTGTTAACACAACCTTTCGGCTGATATACCCTCCGGCCTTGTTTTTTTCTATCATTATCTCTGGTTATTTTCCTAAGTAATGAAGATAACCGCACTTTGATTTCGTTAAGTTGATGATTTTTATCCAATAGTTGTAATGGATCCTCTCACGGACGAGGGCATGTTCTGCCCTTTCCGCTACTCTTTTAGCTTTTGATGAATCCACTGGTGTCATGTAAATAATGTACATAATTCCTCATCTCTTAAATATAGAACTGTATTATCTGATCGGTACGGAGCCGACATTAGACTTCAATGGAGACATATAGAGAAACTCAATCAAAAACTAGCTCGTCTTTCAAACCATCTAACTTTCCTGTGTAGATGTAGAAACTCGAAGCTAATACCACCTGGCTTGAATATAATGACATCAGTGGATTCATATAAAGCTAGAAGAGTAGCGGAAAGGGTAGGTAGGACATACACTCGTCCGTGAGAGGACCCATTACAACCATTGGAAAAAAACATCAACTAAATAACGAAATCTATGAGACGTTATCTTCATTAGGAAAATAACCAGAGATGATGATAGAAAACCAAGGTTGGAGGGTATATCAGCCGAAAGGTTGTGCTAACAACAAACAAGATGAGGACAAATATCTGTCAAATGTAAATAATGTAAATAATGTAATAATGTTGTACTAAGTGTTCTAACAAGACATGCATGTTAATTTGGACATAAAGATTACCTTTTAAGGCGGTGAGCTGGCAGAATCGTTATCTCGCTGGACGGAATGCTTAGCGGTATTTTGCCCGTCGCTAAGTTCTGAATTCAAATTCCACCGAGGCCGACTTTGCCTTTCATCCTTTCGGGGTGGAAAAATTAAGTACCAGTGAAACACTGGGGTCGATGCAATCGACTAGCACCCCCCCCTTCCTCCAACATTTTCAAGGCCTTGTGCCTAGAGTAGAATTAATAAAGATAACCTTCTGGTAATAATACTACTTAAATAGCTAATGGTTAATTTTTAATAAACCTACTGGCTATTTGCGACATCAGTGCCTGAAAAAATGCCGAAATTCTATATATGGCATATGCGAGATTTTACTGTCATGCAGTGATTGGACGTCTCCTAATGATGATTTTCATATATACATCTATCCATGTACCCCTCCCCGCATACACACATGCTCACAAACATACACATACACGCACACACACATAGATATGAGTATTGCTTAATGTGTCCTTCCTTTATGAAGACTTGCTGTGGAGGCGCAATGGTCCAGTGGTTAGGGCAGCGGACTCGCGGTCATAGGATCGCCGTTTCGATTCCCAGACCAGGCGTTGTGAGTGTTTATTGAGCTAAAACACCTAAAAGCTCCACGAGGCTCCGACAGGGGATGGTGGCGAACCCTGCTGTACTCTTCCACCACAACTTTCTCTCACTCTTGCTTCCTGTTTCTGTTGTGCCTGTAATTCAAAGGGTGAGCCTTATCACACTGTGTCACGCTAAATATCTCCGAGAACTACGTTAAGGGTACACATGTCTGTGGAGTGCTCAGCCACTTGCACGTTAATTTCACGAGCAGACTGTTCCGTTGATCGGATCAACTGGAACCCTCGTCGTCGTAAGCGACGGAGTGCCTTCTTTTATGAAGACTTGCAAAGTGGAACTACATAATATGCGAGCAAGATAAATGAGGCTGCCATTTCCATCATATCGAGCGATCGTTTAAGCACTCCCCACCCTCTCCGCACTGTGTTACAGTAAATACTAGTAATATATTGTGGTCGATTTTCATCTGATATCACCCTTCAAACTAACAAAACCTATTGATTTTGTCCCTTGTCAAAAGAAATCGATATTTTTGTCTGAAATGTCGCTTAGCTTCACACATTCACTTACTTCACTCACCCTCCCACTTCACTTCACACATACCTACACACGCTTTCTCACTTTGCTCCTCACTCTTTCTCTCACTCTTTCACACACAACACAAACACCCCTCTCCCACTCTTTCCCTCAAAAATATGCTTTCCTATTTTACTTCTTTTCTGGTTTGCCTAGCTTTTCTTGTTTGCCTAGCTTTTCTTGTTTGCCTAGCTGTCTCATTTTATCTCTGCTTGTATCCCATACTCTCTCACTTGTATATATATATATACACACACAACAGGGTACGTCAGAATGTATTTTTAAGTATACATTACTCTTATTCCGAAAGTTGTGTTTTTTCTATGCTTTTCACATTTTCTTTCTATCATCATATAGACCAGTAGGTTGTGTTTCGTGAGTATGTATGTGTGTGTGTTTTTACATAATACATACATACATTTATGAGTATGTGTGTGTGTGTGTGTGTGCATATGGTACATATATATGTACGTCTGCATTTGTATATATACATATATATGTACCTATATGTGCATATATATATATATATATATATATATATATATATATAAACAAATA
>NC_068996.1:43648399-43652484 GCF_001194135.2 Octopus bimaculoides | reverse complement strand
ATATACAGTGCGTGTGTTTTTATTGGCTAAACTGGCAATATGACCATCCCCAAGTACAACAACATATATATATATATATATATATATAATACAAATAATATGTGAGTATATGCATATATACGTACATGTATGTACATACCTACATCTACATGTATATATGCATGCATATCTAGGTACAGGACGTCACAAAAAAAAACGCGAACAAAATGAAAAACAGAACATAAACAGAGCACAGAAAACACACAGGCCACATAGAGAACATTTCCTTCATCAGCTGCCACCATTCTAAAACTAAGCGTTTCAAAGAGTTAGGGCTGGACGCATTGTTAGAATGGCTCTTCCCGCAGAAACAAATTAAATTTGTAATGCCGAGGAATATCGTGGCGAACAGAAAACACGACAGGAAGAAGAAACAGTGAAAATAAACAAGTAGGGCCAGACGTGAAAAAAATATATATGTATACTGAACGCTGTGATGTGACGAACTGAAAGGAAGAGAGAGGTTCGTACTAGCATATATATATATATATATACATACATAACATATACATGTATATATGTGTGTGTTTGTGTGTGTGCGTGTGTATGTGTTAGTGTGTGATTGTGTGTGAACGTATATGCGATGACACGTAAGTTCACGGCCATCAATTCACCGTGAAGGAGGTTCACCGTGAGAAAAGATCATCGCAAGGAAAGTTTACTGCAAAAAGTATATGCAAAGAACAACTATTTTATCGGAAAAAGAACATCCCCTAAGTAATGGAGATCAAAATGTGCGATCAGGGATTTTCTGGTAAACTTTTCCTGCGGTGAATGATAACGGTGAACTTATCGTGCATGCATATGTATGTATATGTATACGTATGTGTATATACCGTAAATCCTCGAGTATAGTCTGCCCTTGAGTATAATACGCAGGGGATTTTTAGGGGGCTGTACCTCTGAAAAACCTAAACCTTGTGTATAAAACGCACCCCTTCTCTAACTTGAGTCAAGGAGGTCTATTTAACGTCCTTGGTTTGTGAACATATATACGCTAACGTCCTTTATTATTATTGTATATATAACATAATGCAAACGTGTAGCTTTTTTGTGCTCTTTGTTTGCAGAAAATAAAGAAATAACAGTAATAACGTCAGTGAAAAATAAATATTAAGTAAATTGCCTTTCATATATTTTTCACTAAGAAAATTTTGCTTAGAAAATATATTTTCATTTTTAACCTCGTATATAGTACGCACTAGGGATTTTGACCTTTAAATTTAGGGAAAAAAGTGCGGATTATACTCGAGGATTTACGGTACATATATAAATACTCATGTATATGTATATAGACAGAGAGGCAAACGCAGAGACACATAGACACACGCACACACACACACACACACACATACTCACACGTAAAAACATGCACACACACACACATGTGCACGCGCGTGCGCTCATGGTTCAACCGTCACTCGCAAGCGGGTATGACTTGGTTGACAGTACGATACGTTCGCTAATTACTCTAAGTGCCTATGAGGGCACAAGCAGAAATAGACAACCTCTCCGCTCCACACACCCGCGACCCAGAATGTGATAAGATGAAAGTAGAAAGAGGTGTTCATTTTCAAGCCGGTGCGTCGTGAAATGCAGTGGTCTTACTCAGAGGCGCAACGTACTGCCCGGTCCATGAATCGAACCCAGACCATAAATATCTGTAGGTTTAATACTCTAACCACAAGGCCACATAATGTGTGCGCGTATGTGTGCATGCGAGTTCTTGTGATTTTAGACATACACGTCTACATTCGGAGTTTGTTGCATGCAGCCGTACGTATTTACATATGTATCCATGTATGTCTGTATGTATGCATGCTTACATGTATGCATGTATGTTTGTATGCATGCCTGCATGTATGCATGTATGTATGTATGTATGTATGTATGTGTGTGTGAGTGTGTGTACATATGTATGTATGTTTGTTGTTATTCAGTTTTATTTCAAGATTTCTTTCCAATAGAGAAAGAGCTGGTTTCTAACCTAGATCCCAGGCTCCTTCATTGGAATTTCAACACCATGTATGTATGTATGCATGTGTGTAGGTGGTATGTATGTATGCATGTATGTATGTATGTATGTATGTATGTAAGTATGTATGTATGTTTGTATGTATGTATGTATGCATGTTTGTATGTTTGTATATATGCATGTATGTATGTGTATGTACGCTATATGCGTGTGTACATACGTATATGTGCGCGCGCATGTATATATGCATGCATGTATATAATATATGTGTAATCGTGCATGAGTATGTGTGCGTTCGTGTATGCGCGCGCGCGTACATGTGTCTGTGCGTGCGTGTACATGTATACGTGTGTATGTGTATTTAAGTGTTTAATGTTTGTGTACAATGATGTATACGCTTGATTGGTTTTCCGCGCGCATCAATGTCTATGTACCGTGACGCAATATTCTAAATGAGTGAAACGGTTGAACGAAACGATTTTCCTTTGTCTGCGACAGAACTTGATTTGGTGTACATGTTACAGTTGTTATCTCGCATCCGCTTAGTCCTGATATCAACATATCTAATGGCCAAAGGCTTTCTAAACGTGACCGCCTCAATTTTTTAATGGGTATTTACGAACTTTTCATGCTTCAGTAGGTATCGTAGGATTGAAAGAAGATTTGGTTGATATTTCTAGCAGGCATTGCAAACATAGTGAGACTCACTGAATAAACTGTGTATAATGCTTTGCGCATAAGTGTGCATATATAAGCGCGCATATATGTGTGTGTAGAGGCGCAATGGCCTAGTGGTTAGGGCAGCGGACTCGCAGTCATAGTATCGCGGTTTCGACTCCCAGACCGGGCGTTGTGTTTATTGAGCGAAAACACCTAAAAAGTTCCACGAGGCTCCGGCAGGGGATAGTGGTGAACCCTGCTGTACTCTTTCACCACAAGTTTCTCTCACACTAACTTCTTGTTTCTGTTGTACCTGTAATTCAAAGGGTCAGCCTTGTCACATTCTGCGTCACCCTGAATCTCTCCGAGAACTACGTTAACTGTACAGGCGTCTGTGGAGTGCTCAGCCACTTGCACGTTAATTTTCAGGAGCAAGCTGTTCCGTTGATCGGATCAACTGGAACCCTCGACGTCGTAAGCGACGGAGTGCCAACAACAACAGATATGCGTGTATATGTGTATTTGCATAGCTACAGGCATATCAGTTGTGTGGATATGAAGTTGTGGGTGGGTGTAACTGACCGTTGTTCCTTTTAAACCAGTAAGAAACGTTTGTTATTTAACTTCTTATGGAAGGGAAGTGTTCCAGTGGTCAAGCATCAGTCTGGTGCCAGTGTCGTCTACGTGACAGCTTATTTGTATATTTTGGGAAAGTGAACTTTCGATATGGAGAATCGTAAGGAGCGAATGCCCTTTTTCTTTCTCTTTCTCAATTCCCTCGCTCACTCTCGATCTCACTTTCACTCTCTCTTAAAACCAAACAGATGCTTCTGTTACCATATGTTAATTGTCCGTTAGGGGAGAAGAAATAGGGGACTGAAGTTGTGATTAGTACGTGTACGTGCGTCTGTGATGGTAATGGAGACGAAAGAGGCAGTGAGAGGAAGAGGAAGTAGGGGAGAAGTGGTGGTAAGAAGGACTAATTGAGGGAGAGGGTGACAACAGTAAGAGAAAGTAGAAAATTAAAGGAACTCCTGTTGATGTGAAAAGTGCTGAGTATAGAAGGAGGAAGGGACTATGACAGGGAAACGGTATATACATACTCTTACTCTTTACTCTTTTACTTGTTTCAGTCATTTGACTGCGGCCATGCTGAAGCACCGCCTTTAGTCGAGCAAATCGACCCCAGGACTTATTCTTTGGAAGCCTAGTACTTATTCTATCGGTCTCTTTTTGCCGAACCGCTAAGTTACGGGGAGGTAAACACACCAGCATCGGTTGTCAAGCGATGGTGGGGGGGACAAACACAGACACACAAACACACATACATATATATATATATATATATATACATATATACGACGGGCTTCTTTCAGTTTCCGTCTACCGAATCCACTCACAAGGTTTTGGA
>NC_068996.1:43646703-43648389 GCF_001194135.2 Octopus bimaculoides | reverse complement strand
TAGTACTTATTCTATCGGTCTCTTTTTGCCGAACCGCTAAGTTACGGGGAGGTAAACACACCAGCATCGGTTGTCAAGCGATGGTGGGGGGGACAAACACAGACACACAAACACACATACATATATATATATATATATATATACATATATACGACGGGCTTCTTTCAGTTTCCGTCTACCGAATCCACTCACAAGGTTTTGGACGGCCCGAGGCTATAGCAGAAGACACTTGCCGAAGGTGCCACGCAGTGGGACCGAACCCGGAACCATGTGGTTGGTAAGCAAGCTACTTACCACACAGCCACACCTGCGCCTAGAATACATGAAAGAATAGAGAAGTCAAATTAATGTTGCGTACATTTCGATGAACGATCGTCATTCATTTCTTAATGCATGCAAGAGTTACGTAATGTTCTATAATAAATCTAGAGTCAGTTCACACTGTCAGATATTGTTAACTTGACTCACAATCAAATTATGAATTGAAACACCCAAACACGAGAAGGCACCTTGTTACTCCTGTGAGGCACCTTGTTACTCCAGGACAAAAGGTTAGAAGGTTGGAGAGGACAACAATCATCTTGAATAGAGTGAAACAAAATCCAAGATACGCACACAAACAGACGCAGCAGACGCGTTCTGGCTTCAGAGCTTTACGAAAGGGCCAAAAATGTCATTTCCAGGTGCAAAACCCTACCAAACCTGCGTGGCTTCTGATGACAAGAAGATACCATTGAACATGGTTGAGAAAGTTGAGAGACAGACAAGAGTTTGTTATGTTCAGGTTTTGAAAGAAGTAAAAACCAGGATTCTTTCTGAATATCTCGAAATAAGAGTCGAGGGAAACCCCCAAAAAACTGCTGAGGACTTTAAGTTTATATTCCAACAAGATGGATGGAGATCCTTGTTACTCAAGTTCAGTGGCTCAAAAATTTCTCAGATGTAAGTTTGAAACAGGTTTTGGGATAAGGATACTTGGATCCCTTCATCACCTGATTTGAACCTGGAATGAACTGGTCAGAAAAGAGTGGGAGAAACCCCAGGGTAACCTGCAAACCCTCAAAACCTCCACCCGTAGGACGTGAGAGGAGGACAGTGATAAGGAGTTCATTAAGAAAGCTTGTGGTGCAGTCAGGAAGTGGTTTGAGGAAGTCATCGCCAAAGGAGGAGCAACGGTTGACGCCTAACACATAGAAGTTTGGCCTGAATTGTTGCTGGCCATTTGAAATGAAACTTTCCATTCGAACATTTTTACTGTCCTTTATGAGCTTCCATTCCTGAATTGTGGTTAACTATTTATGAATTTGTCATTTCGTCCATGATCAACTTTATTACGATTCTTCTGGTAAACTTGGAGAGTAATCAACATTTTTCTTGTTCAAAGTAGGGTCCAATAATGTTAGACAAGCCTCTGATAATTCCATAAAGTTATATTTAAGCTTTCCTAAGATGCAAACGTGCGAAGTTGAATTTAATATTTGATTCAACTTCGCCCCTTTGTATCCTAGAAATGCTTATATATATATATATATATATACGTACACACACACACACACACACACATACACACACACACACACACACACACACACAAACACACACATATACGTACATATATATGCATGTATATGAATATACATATATGCATATATATATATGCACATATATATACAGACATATAGACAT
>NC_068996.1:43643416-43646388 GCF_001194135.2 Octopus bimaculoides | reverse complement strand
TATATATATATATATATATATATTATCGTTTATCTTTTACTGGTTTCAGTCCAGGGCTGAGGTCATGCTGGTGCACCACATGTAATTACTAGGTGTTGTTTCCGATATTGTTTTTGGTGAAGTAGCGAGTTGGACGGAGCTGCTTTTCTATGTGCCTCCTGCTGCGATGTGGGTTCATCTGGTATCTAGAAACCTGTCCAGACGTTCCTTGAAAACTTGCACATCAATACCATGTAGATCCTGGCAGGATGTTGAACAATTGGCGGTCCTTGAAATCCAGACTATTGCAGTTCTGTGTCCTTATTTTAGATGGGGAAGACAGGATCTTTGGTATGATGTTATGTCGTCCAGTTCGAGGATTGGTATTGCTGTCAATTCCAAAATTGGGAGCAAAACCATCCAAGATCTTCCAAATATATATCACCGCATATCTCTCTCGTCTTCTCTCCAGGGAATAGGGACTCAGCTCTTTTAGCGCATCTCCCAGTAGTCCATCTTTTGCATCGTATCAATCTTCTTTATGTATTGATGCTGGATTACTTCAAGTTCCACAGTTTGTTTCACACTCTCTGGGGACCATAGTTGGGAGCAGTAGTCCAAGCGTCTGAGAACGAAAGTGCTCCATAGGAGAAGCAGGGCCTCCCTTTTTCTGGTCTGAATGTCCTCAAAATCTATCTAGTCACTCGCTTCTACAGTGTTGCCATTTTGGTAATATGCACATGGAATGTTGTCTCATTCCTCATGTGAACTCCTAGTTAACTGGGATCATATTACTTTCTGGTCCAGTGTATTCCGATTTTAGCCTAGTGTTGCGCTGATAGTGGAGTGCCCGAAATTTCATAGCATTGAACTGCATTTTATATTTTTAAGACTATTTGTATATTTCATTCAGATCTTTCTGCAATTTTATGATGTTCTCTGGGTTCCTAACTACCTGCGATACTTTTGTGTCGTCAGATTGGCTGACTGTACCGCGGAGGGCATGTCTGAGAGGGTCGCCACAAATAGTAGTGGCTCCAGTACAGTTCCCTGTGGAACTCCGCTGAGAATTGGTGTCTCTTCAGAGTTAGCACCATTGGCTACAACTGTCTGACTCCTGCTCTTCAGAAAATCATGCAACCACTCTCCCAGTTTCCCAGCAATACCAAGGTTTCGCAGCTTGTGAATATCATGCCATGATCAACCTTGTTGAAGGGTTTGGCAAAGTCGAGGTATATCACGTCTACCGCTGATTGGTTTAACTGTTGTTTCAGTGCCCAGTCAAAGTGCTGCAGAAGCTGTGTGATGCAGCTCCTCCCTGAACAGAAGCCATGTTACGTGTTTGTGAGGTTGTTTTTTTTTCTTGGAACGTGATCAGCCTTTTTCTGACAATGTGTTCCATTGTCTTGCTAACATGTGAGGTCAGTGAGATGGGCATGTAATTTTTAGCATCTGCTCTGCTCTCTCCTTTATCGACAGGGCATATTATACCCTCTTTAAGCATGTTGGAAAGTTTACCACATGCAAGGAAACTCTGAAAGGGTATCTGCAGTGACTTTGCAAGAGTCTTTTTACATGTCTTCAAGAGAACAGTTGGGAGTCCATTTGGGTTCGTTGCTGAGTTTGATCTCATCTCATCAATGGCCGATATTATATCCTCGTTTGTTATGTTGATGTAATCTATGGTTACCTCGTTTCCGAATAGATTCGTTACATTGAAAATCTCCTCAGGTTTGTTTATTTTCATATTTTCCAGTGGAGAAGTGAAAACACTTCGGAGCTGTTTATTTAGTGCTTCACTTATCTTCGCCGAGTCTGCAGTTAGTGAGCCGTATTTGCCAAATAGTGGCCCTATCTTATAGCGTACTGAAGCAAACTCCTTTGCCAAAGTGTAGAAAGCTTTAAGACTTCTTTCTATATTTTCGACTGCCCAGGTTTCTCTTACTTCTCTTTCTTTTTCATGGGAAATTTTGTGTTTATTTTCAATCTCGAAGAGTTCCTCTGTCAGGTGGGATTTCACGCATTGAGGTGTCTGTTTAAACAATTCGAGATCTTTATTCCCTGCCGCATGAGTATTCTCCTGTCTCGGGGAAATGATGGTTTTGTGTGTATTTGCTCTCTTCTCTGGGACATATTTAATGCGTATGGCTTGCATTATTGACATGAATTTATCGAGTTCCATATCTATGTCTTGCATAGAGAGGCTTTTAGGCCAGTCCTGCTGGAGTTTCTGTTTTTCAAGTGACTTTCAGTCTGCCTTATTGAAATTTAGGTTGGATAGGGTTTGAGCACCATCTGTGCAGAGTTTATCTTTAGTTAATTCCGGGCTATACGTTATCAGTTCTATCATGTTATGGTCTGAGAATATTGTCGGTGATATATTTACGTTATGGATAGATAATTTCCAAACTGTTTGAAAAACAGACGTCCAGGATATTTTTATGCCTGGTTGGAGAGAGTATGATCTGCTCCATGAATAGCATTTTCGTAAGATCAAATAAAGATTCTGCTTGATTTCGCTCTTTGTGCGTCATTCATGGGGTTATGTTGCCCTCAGGCCTCTTGATGTTGGGGAAACTGAAGTCACCCATCAGGAATATAGTAGTGTGTTGATCCAATTGTGTTTGTACTTCCTTTATTGCACTGAGGCTTTCCTTAAATATTCCATCATGATTTGAGGCATCAGGTGGGTGATAATAATGTGCATATCTCTATATCAAGTTGCTTTAGATGTACTGAGTGTATCACACACCGAGTTCGATTACGGTAAGAGGGCTTGTGCTGTGACATCTTCTGTGGTTTCTTTTTCTTCTCTCTGTACGGAAGATAGCATACGTTGGTATGTGTATCTCTGCATCATTTATGTCTGCAGATTGATGTGTCTCTGTAAGTACAATGCATATAGATTTATTACATGCAGAAAGACTCTTCAGATGCTCGATTATGCATTTGCTGTTATTCTGCAGCAGGCCTCTTATATATATGTATATATA
>NC_068996.1:43642160-43643280 GCF_001194135.2 Octopus bimaculoides | reverse complement strand
TATATATATATATATATATATTGGTCATTGACTGACAAGGAAAATTTAGCTGCGAATATTCTATATGTCGTGTATTTGTCTATAGTCCCTGTTCGTTAAGTTTTCGTCTTGTTTCCATTTTGCTTTTCTTTCGTCTAACTTCTTCTCCTTGTTGTGTTCTATCTGTTCAATCCTTGATACATCGATGTAGCGCAATGCACACCCTGTTTGTTTACTTTATTGCAAAAAATATTTCTTGAACATTTATTGTGCGAGTCTTAACTCTTCACTCTTACTCTATCTCTTTCCACCTCTACTCTTACTCTATCACATTCTCTACTCTTATTCTCTCTTTCCACCCTTGCTTACCTTCCTTGTACCTTTCTCTTCTCTCTCTTTCATTCTATTTCTCCACTCCCTCTACTCCTTTCTCCCCTCTCTCTGTATCCCATTCTTCCCCTACCCTACCACGTGACCGGTGTCCAGTGAAGGTGGTGTTTCTTTTCGCTTTGCCTTTGACCAAGCTGGAAGTGCTAGTCTGTGCTCCTGCTACGTCATTTAGGACTTACTCCATCTCACTCTGTGCCACTCCACTTAGTTCGTTTGATAGCTGCAAAGCTCTTTCTATTGTATTTGTGGTATTTTTATAATTATTATTACTTTTTTTTCTTCTATTGTATATAGCCGTAAGGCTTCGTGTTGTAATATATGCAGAATTTTTCGTCTGTTGTATTTATATAATGTATTGTCTGTTTCTGTCTCAGTATACATTCTCTAGCTTTTTCCCAGTAGCTCAATAACGGCACTGGCACCTCCAAGATTGAGTGGTCTCAATGATAATGGTGCGAAACCACGATGATATTTTGGTCATTGACTGACGAGGAAAACTCAGCTGCAAATATTCCGTGCATCGTGTCTTTGTCTATTCTCCGTCCGTTAAGTTTCCGTTTTGTTTCCTGTTTGCTCTGCTTTCGTCTAACTTTTTGTCCTTGTTATGTTCTGTCTGTTCAATCCTTATTATGTGCGTGTATGTGTGTGTGTGTGTGTACACACACATACATACACACACACACACACACATATATATATATATATATGAACTTATATTTATCTGTCAAGTGTACTTATATATATATATATA
>NC_068996.1:43640006-43641649 GCF_001194135.2 Octopus bimaculoides | reverse complement strand
TGTTCTGTCTGTTCAATCCTTATTATGTGCGTGTATGTGTGTGTGTGTGTGTACACACACATACATACACACACACACACACACATATATATATATATATATGCATCACACAAACACAAACACACATATATATAATATATAAATAGAAAGATGGAAGATTAGAAGGGGGCAGATAAACAAACAAGCCACAATAGAAACGTGGAGAAATTAAGAGATATAAATGAATATGCATTATGCGCGTGTCAGTATATCCATGTATACCTGTATATATATTTCATAAAATTTATTGAAGTGGCTAGATACATTCTAAAACCAAAAGGTATAAATACAGTCGTCACTAAAAGTGACTAAGGGTGTATGTCAGCACCACCGTAGCTAGAAATAAGATTAAAAATAACTCTTAGCCATGAACGTCTTCTGTTCAACAGAACACTTTCTATTCACTGACAAGGGAGGTAATCTCCCCGCAGCAAGCAAGGGCGTCAGATCGGCCGGCCGATTTCAGATATACAGGGGTTGGACAAAATAATGGAAACTCCTTAAAATTTCAAACAAATTAATTTTAATATAGGGTAGGACCGCCTTTGGCAGTAATTACAGCATGAATTGTATGAGGTATGGACTCATACAAAGTTTGAATTGTTTCCGAAGGAATTTTTGTCCATTCTTCAGCTAAAACAGTCTCCAGTTCTTGCAGTGATGATGGTGAAGGATATCGACTCCTTACTTGTTTTACTAAAATGCACCATAAATGTTCAATAATATTAAGATCTGAGGACTGTGGGGGGCTAAATGAGATGTTCAACTTCACTCGTGCCCTTCAGTAACAACTTTAGCATTTGAACTGGTGCATTATCATCCTGAAAGACTGCGTTTCCCTCCAGAAACAGTTCCGCAAACATAAGATGAATTTGATCAGATAAAATGCTTAAATAGTCTTGACTATTAATTCTGCCATGAAGGGAAACCATTGGGCCAGCGGATTTCCAAGATATATCCCCCCAGATCATCACAGATCCTCCTCCAGGTTTAACAGTTGGAAAAAGGCTGTTTAGATCAAATGCTTCTTTTGGCTGACTCCACACGTTTACTCGGCCGGTGGTCGGAAATAAGGTAAAAGATGACTCGTCCGAGAAAATAAAATTCTTCCACTGCTCTAAGGACCAATTCTGTAGGTTTTACTCCATTCTAAACGCTTTGCAACGTTTGTTTTTGAAAGTAGTGGTTTTCTGATTGCAGCCCACCCGTGAAATCCGGCTTTGTGCAGCTCCCGGCGAACAGCTTTTGTGGAAACTAGGTTCTCGAGGTGGTCATTAAGCTCTGCAGTAATTCTAGGAGCTATACTTTTGTGATCCTTTCTAATAATTCGCGTAAGAGTCCAACGGTCCCTTTGTTTCGATGAGGAGGTTTTTCCCTCTTTCTCAAAGGCTGTCAAAACTTTCGAGACAGTACTTCTTGATACACCAAACATTTTGGCTGTTTTCGTTACGCTAGTGCCTGCCAAACGAGCATCAGCTATTTGACCTCTTTGAAAGTCCGATAGATCTGTTATTTTAATGAATTTTAATTATGTTTTTCTGATGATATCTGAAAAGAAACAGCAATTTTAGCAAAACATATTAAGCAACACTAATAAAAAATAA
>NC_068996.1:43639436-43639774 GCF_001194135.2 Octopus bimaculoides | reverse complement strand
TATATATATGCGTGTGTGTGTGTGTGTGCGTGTATTTATTTATTCGTCTGTCTGTCTGTGTTCTCTATCTATCTATCTATCTATCTATCTATCTATCTATCTATCTATCTATCTATCTATCTATCTAGCAATTTCTCTAGTTATCTGACATCATGTGCGCACACGCACACACATACACACATATTGTGTATGTATGTATGTATGTATGTATGTATCTGTCTGTCTGTCTGTGTGTCTGTCTGTCTGTCTTTCTGTCTGTCTGTCTGTCTATCTATCTATCTATCTATCTATCTATCTATCTATCTATCTATCTATCTATCTATCTATCTATCTATATA
>NC_068996.1:43631863-43636863 GCF_001194135.2 Octopus bimaculoides | reverse complement strand
CTAGCGATAGAGAAGACTAGAGTAGAGGGAGACCTAATTAGGAACTTAGAAGAGGCATTCATCAGAGAGATAGCGACCGACGTGCTGGCAGCGAGATTGGTTCTGAACCAATTCTTCAACACCAAGCATGAAGGTTGTTCTGTCAGACCTAGGGCACTTGCTCTTAAGCAGGAGGGAACGAAAGCCGTTCGATGGGCTTGGGTGGCCGAGACACACGTAATAATAAAACTACAATTTGGTCTTTGAGGGGTTGGGACGGGCGCATGCTACACGTGTCGAAGCAGATTTGTGCGGGATTTCAGCGGCACTTCGCAGAACTGTACGGGGCGTGCAGTGACCCAGAGGCGGAGATGAACTTCACCTCCACCTTGATGGTATGCCGCGGCTTTCGGCCAGGGATGTGGAGTTCTGCAAAATGCCAATAACAGCTGAAGATATTCATGTTGCGTTGGTTAGTTGCACGAGGAAGATGTCTCCGGTATTGGATGGTTTACCCTTCGTGCTTTACATACATATGCCAGACTTGTTTGGTGAGTTTTTGGGAGACGTTTACCGCAACTGGCAGCAGAATAGAAGAATACCTGGATCTATGAGCCCGAGGTGTGTTGACGCTACTGAGAAAGAATCGGACAAGGGAGGCATTGTTCATAACTTTAGGTCAGAAACTCTGCTAAATACAGATTTCAAAATGTTGGCCAATGTGTTAACAAAGAGGTTGGCGTTGGCCTTTAAGAGACTGGTAGGTGATGCGCAGACTTGCTCCATCCCCATCAGAACTATACACGACAGCCTCCACCTCACGCGATACATCATAGAAAGGCCCTGATCCATTTAGATCAATGGAAAGCTTTTGATAGGATCAACCATCTGTACTTGAAGGCTGTTCTCAAGATGGCTGGTTTCGGTCCCGTTTTCAGAGGCTGGATCGTTGCAATGTACAGCGACATCTGCTTGAGACTCCAAGAAACTTCCTACAGCGTCTATGACGTCATTGTCACTGGCAAAATGGCGACCATTCAGGGCTTTTTTCATTTTGGGGAATAGATGAAAGTCAGAGGGGGGTAAGTCTGGCGAATAAGGCGGATGGGGAACAAGTTCGTATCCACAATCACGAATTGTTGCCATGGCAACCACTGAGGTGTGGGCTGGAGCATTGTCGTGATGAAAAAGGACTCCTCTGGTGAGCATTCCCGGCCTTTTTTCTTTGATTGCTTCTCGGAGGCGTTCCAGGTGCTGAGAATAATACAGCCCTGTCACTGTGTGACCCTTTTCAAGGTAATCGATCAGCAAGACACCTTGAGAATCCCCAAAAAACTGACGCCATGACCTTGTCAGCTGAAGGAATGACCCTGGCCTTCTTTGGGGTAGGAGAAAATGTGTGCTTCCACTGCTTTGATTGTTCTTTGGTTTCAGGCTGATAGTGATGAACCCAAATTTCGTCCATAGTAATGAAACGAGCAAGAAAATTCTCTTCATCAGCTTCAAACATTTCCAGATTGCTCGTGGACAAAGTGCACCTGGTGCGTTTCTGTTCAGGAGTCAAAAGGCGAGGGACCCACCTTACAGAAACCTTTGAGAACCCAAGTTCTTTTGTTACAATGTTGTCTACTCTTTCAGTTGAGATTCCAAGTCTCTCGGCTATCTGACATGATATTCGGCGATCTTGCATTATCATAACAAGAGCAAGGTCAAGGTTGTCCTTGGTGGTTGCAGTTGGAGGTCTCCTTGGTGTGGGATCATCTTCCACACTCTCCCTGCCACGATGGAATTCATTTACCCAGCGTTTGACTGTTGCATATGAAGGAGCATTGTCTGTTAAGGTTCTCACCATATCTTCATGGATTTCTGATGGAGTCATGCCTTTCAAATGAAGGTACTTTATGACAGCACGATACTCAGTTTTCTCAATTTTCCTGGTAGCCTCGGCACATGTTTACTCAAAAATCTGCAAAAAAAAAAAAAAAAAAATCAGAATCATGAAAATGAGCAAGAATACTCCGAAATGACTTACTTACCAGCAAAAGTTGTTTCAGCTATATAGCAGCCCCGTTTCTAGGTTAGGCTCAAAACTTTTCATACACACCTCCTATATGAGCATGTTTAGATATGTAAGTATATGCATCAGAATACATACATAAAATAAAACATACAAATCTGCACGTATACATACATACATACATACATACATATATGTATACATATGCATACATACATATATATGTGTGTGTGTGTGCGTGTGTATTTACATGTATAAGTATATTTATGTGTGTGTGCCTTTGTGTCTGTGTTTGTCCCCCATCACCGTTTGACCACCAGAGTTGGTGAGTTTACATCCCCGTAACTTAGCGGTTCGGCTAAAAAAGTTCCAAAGAATAAGTACTAAACATTAAAAGAAATTCTGGGGTAGATTTGTTCGACTAAAACCCTTCAAAGTGATGCTCCAGCATGGCCGCAGTCATACAACTGAAACATGTAAAAGAATATATACGTGTGTGTGTGTGTGTGTGTGTGTGTGTGTGTGTGTGTGTGTGTGTGTGTGTGTGTGTGTGTGTGTGTGTGTGTGTGTGTACGCGCGCGTTCATGTGCATGCACGCGTGTGTGTATGTCACTGCGAGAGATCCTCTCTCAATAACCCTAACCCTGTCTACCTCCCACGCACTTTCTATCCACTTATCCATCTAACCCTAACACTACCTACCTACCTACCTACCTACCTACCTACTTACCTACCTACCTACCTGCCTGCCTGCCTGCCTGTCTGTCTGTCTGTCTGTCTGTCTGTCTGTCTGTCTGTCTGTCTGTCTGTATATCTATCTATCTACCAATTTGACTATCGTTTGTTTATTTGTCTATACATCTACCTGTGTATCTTTATAATACTGTAAATAAACTTCTTAGTGATACAAGAACTACATAAACGCTAATACAACGATGGACCATCTATAATACAGATTCTATATAATATCCATTGATGCTAAATCTGTTAATAAATGTCTGTACTTATATGGAGACAGTGAATACCTTGAGAGATAGCAAAATGTCAGCGCTGAAATTTGTATTTGGAATAGCATTTGAATTCTTCTCTACAATGAAGCACTACAAAAAAAAGAAATCTTCAAAATTAAACAATCATTAATCAACAAAGAGGATATAAACAAGCTAATAAATAAACCGAGGCTTAGAACAATACAAGACCAAATTGAATGCAATAAATACGAATTATACAGTATGTATTAAAAAGTTTACACACCACACGTAAAGAGAGTTACGTCGAGCAAATGCAGACTAATTGCTGAAAAGATGAACATATTTGATACATAAAAAAACATATAAGGTGAATACAAAATGTATTGCACCGAATTATAAACTAGCACATTAGCAATATCTTATAAAACATTCAGATTACAGGCGAGGATGCATGGTAAGAAATTTGTTTCTCAATCGCATGGTCCCGGCTCGGTCCCACTGCATGGCATTTTGAGTGCATAATGATCTCTGCTTCAACGCCGGGCCGACCAAAGCTTGGAGAGCAGAGGACTTGATAGACGGAAACTGAACAATTTAACTAGGACTATTTAACTGTCCTATTTAACTAGGACAATTCAGCAGTATTCTTCCATATTTTCGTAGTTATTCCCTCTACATCATTGTCACTCCTTGTATTTATCTCCTTTCTTAAAACATCGTTCTATAATGTTCCAGCCACGATATCATGTCTTATGCTTAGGTAATACCGTGAGAAGATTTCCATACAGCTATTTAGTTGTCCAAAAACGTTCGATTTCTAGCGATACTTATACGCGAAATATACGCGCTGTGTAAGGCTGTTGTTTTTCATCATAACAATGTCAGACAGCACATTTCTTTGCAAAAGTGGCAGAAGTTACTGAAGCTTGTTGGCTGGAATATTTGCTCATCTTTGCACCTCTAAATTTTCACCTGCGTCGATCTTTCCAAAATTCATTGAATGGAAAGCCCTTCAACTTTAAAGGGGGATGTAAAAATTCGCTTCGAATAGTTTTTCGGCGGTAAAGGTAGGAAATTCTATGAGCAGAGAATAATCGGTTTGCCCACAAGATGACAGAAGATATTGGAACGAAACTATAATTATATTATTCATTGCAGATATCTAAAGTTCCTGGTATCGTGTATGTATGTATGTATGTATGTATGTATGTATGTATGTATGTATGTATGTATGTATGTGCGTGTGTGTGTGTGTGTGTATGTATGTATTCTGTATGTATGTGTGTATGTATGTCATTATTCAGTTTTATTTCAAGATTTCTTGCCAATAGAGAAAGAACCGGTTTCTAACCTAGAACAAAGGTTGCTTCATTGGAATTTCAACAACATCAAAAATACCGCTAAACATTTCGCCCGGCATGCTAACGATTCTGCCAACTCGCCGCCTTTATAATAATAATAATAATAACAATAATAATAATAATAATAATAATAATAATAATAATAATAATAATAATAATAATAATAATAATAAAACACTACTACAGACAGTACATGGATTTACCAAAGAAATAGATATGAAATTTGGATTATAAAAATGTGCCAAAGTAACCCTGAAAAGAGGAAAACTAATTAAGAGTAGCAACATCACTCTAGATAAAGCCAATGAAATAAGAGAATTAGACGAAAGCCAGCCATACAAATATTTAGGAATCAATGAACTAGATAGGATACAACACACACAAATGAAAGAGAAAAATAAAAGAAGAATACTATAGACGAGTTAGATCAATACTAAAAACAGAACTCAATGCTAAAAACAAGATAATGAGTATTAACACTTTAGCTGTCCCAGTTATAAGTTACAGCTACAATATCCTGAACTGGACGCTAAACGAACTATCTAAAATAGACTGGAAAACAAGAAAAATAATGACAGGATATAGGATGCACCACCCAAAATCTGACATAGAAAGGCTATATATACAACGCACAGAAGGTGGCAGGGGTCTTATACAGCTGGAAAACTATTA
>NC_068996.1:43629904-43630554 GCF_001194135.2 Octopus bimaculoides | reverse complement strand
CAGTGAAAGCACGTTATAAAAATAAAACTACTGAATGATAATAATAATAATAATAATAATAATAATAATAATAATAATAATAATAATAATAATAATAATAATAATAATAATAATAATAATAATGAACTACAGGTATAAGGCCTGAAACTATGGGGAAGGGGTTAATCAATTGCATGGACGCCAGTGCTTAACTGGTACTTATTTCTTTGACACTGAGAGGATGAAATTTGAATTCTGAACGTAAAGATGGACGAAATGCCGCTAATCATTTTTGTTCGGTACTGTAACGATTTTGCCAGCTAGACGCCTTCGGCCTTGTTCTTAAATTAGACGCAATTATTGAAGGTGATTGAACGATAGAACTATCGTGAGTGCATCGAGCGAAATGACTGGCACGACTCTTCAGATTCCAACTTTACATTTCATTGATGTCAACTGTGCCTTTCATCTTACAGGTGTCAAGAGAAATAAACTTGAAATCAAGTATGCGAAGAAGTGCTATAGATATCGGTTAAATAATTTCTTCCAAACTTGTTAGTCTTGTACCTAAATTAAAAACGAGCAGTTTTGAATTCTGCCTTGTGTATTGAGTACTTTTGCTACAGATATGTGTCGATAAGCCAGCTGGAGGAGATGTTCTCCTGGGGCTA
>NC_068996.1:43627810-43629804 GCF_001194135.2 Octopus bimaculoides | reverse complement strand
TACATACATACATACACAAACATGCACACATTTATACGCTATCACAAGTGTACGTATGATAATTGAATAGAAAATATTAAAGTGAGATGAAGAAAACAAAAAACAAAAAACAAAAGCAGGAAAAAAGAAATGAATAAAACGAAAAAAAAAAAATTGTTGGTTAAAATAAACATCAGTCATCAGTGGTAATTCAACATAAACGGTGGTGTTGCTGGGAAGAGGGGACGAGTATGAAGGGGAAATTTAGTGCTGGGAAGTACGTACTGAAAGAACCAAGAACTCATGTGATGATAATGGATATAGAAGCGAAGGGTAATGGCATTGGAAATTGCCAATAATTCTTCGCTGTTCATTTATTGATTTACTCATTTCATCGCTTCCTTCTCTTCATTTTCTTCTTTCTTTCATTCCATTCTCCTCCTCTCTATTCGTTCTCTTCTTCGTTTTTTTTTCTTCTTCTCTTTTCTTCGTTCTTTTCTTTTTTTGTTTTGTTTTGTTTTCTTTTCTTCGTTCTCTTCTTCCTCCTCACCCCCACCCCCATAAAGTTTCTGTTTCTGCGTCTCTACATCAGTTAGTGAGTGTGTCTATTAACGCGTTAGTCTATGTATCTAGCTATCTGTCTGTCTGTCTATCTGCTTGCCTGTCTCTCTGTCTATCAATCCATCCATCCATCCATCCATCCATCTGTCTATCTGTCGGTCGGTCTGTCTGCCTACCTGTTTGCCTGTCAATCAATCAATCAATCAATCAATCAATCAATCAATCCATTCACCAGCTCATCTATTTGTCTGTCTGTCCGGCCGGCCGTCCGACTATCCGTCCGTCTATCCGTCCGTCTTTCTGTCTGTCTTATTTCTTTATTGCCCACAAGGGGCTAAACATAGAGGGGACAAACAAGGACAGACAAACAGATTAAGTTGATTACATCGACCCCAGTGCGTAAATGGTGCTTAATTTATCGACCCCAAAAGGATGAAAGGCAAAGTCAACCTCGGCGGAATTTGAACTCAGAACGTAAAAATAGACGAAATGCCGCTAAGCATTTCGCCCGGTATGCTAACGTTTCTGCCAGCTCGTTACCTACCTGTCTTTCTGTATGTCTATCTGTCTGTCTGTATGTCTATCTGTCTGTCTGTCCCTCTGCTTGTTTGTCTTTCTGTTTCCCTATCTAACGGTTAACCAATCGGTGTTTTTCTCTATCTCCTCTTTCAGTCTCATTCCAAATTTTCATTCCTTTCTTTCATTTACTTTCTCATATCATTTTGTTTTTCTTTTCCTCCCACCACCGCCTTCTCGTCATTTCTGCTTTCTCTCTTTCACATTTTCTTTGTCTCTTCCCTTCACTTTCTCATTCTCCTCATGATTTCTCTCACTTTCTCACCCTCATCCTCTTCTTTCCTTATCTCTTTCTCTCTTTCCTTGTTTCTTTTATTCCTCTCTTTCTCCCTGTTACATTTTTCTATTTCTTTGTCGCTCGCTTTCCTTCCAGTGTCTCTCTCTTTCTTCCCTATTTGTTACTTTTCTTTCTTCCTTTATTTCTTTTCCTTTCCTATCCTTTCCCTCTCATTCACTTACATTTTCTTCCATTTTTGTCTTCTCTCTTTTCCTTTTTTGTCTCTTGTTTGTTTGTTTGTTTGTTTATTTGTTTGTTTGTTTGTTTCTTTCTTTCTTACTTTCCTTCTTTCTTTCTTTCTTTCTTTCTTTCTTTCTTTCTTTCTTTCTTTCTTTCTTTCTTAAGGACGCAGTCAGCTGCCAGTTCTCGGAACCGAACCTATAATCTTACAACCATGAGAGCAATGCTCTTCGAAAATACGTACGAGTGGGTGCTGAAAAGTTGCTGGCTTTGGGTAAAAGAAATACAGGAGTATCAGTTAATTATGATTTCGTTCGACATATTCCTCTCTCTGATTCACACACTTATTGCAGCGGTCCTTCAGTTTTTCTAAGCCCTGTAAAAGAACTTAGAAGGTTGGTCCTCCAACCAAGCCTTTCGC
>NC_068996.1:43624797-43626562 GCF_001194135.2 Octopus bimaculoides | reverse complement strand
ATGAAAAATACTTGTTCCAAGTGGCTTCGTATAGGTGTTTCTCAACGATGAAGAGCTTGTGTTCCAAGGGAAGAATTTCTAGCTCGAAGGAGGGATTTGAGCAAAATATTGTTTTATACAAAATATCATTTTTTTGGATTATTTGCATAACTGGTACTTAATGCGTAACTGGTACTTAATTTATCGACCCCCAAAATGATGAAAGGCAAAATCGACCACGGCGGAATTTGAACTCAGAACGTAACGGCAGACGAAATACCGCGAAGCATTTCGCCCAGAGTGCTAACGATTCTGCCAGCTCGCCGCATTCATCTATTCATATTCTAGGATAGAAAGGATCCTTCTCACATCTCCGCTTACAACCAATATGGCTCCGGTGTATGTTTTCAGAATTTGCATTACTTTCCACACTAGGTCTGTGGGTTGACGAAGGTGCCTTTAAGTAGCTTGGTGAAATTTGATTCAGAACGTAAAGAGCAAGCATAGGTATTGGTTTCAATAATTGGTACAAGGCCAGCAAATTCGTGGAAGGAGATAAGTTGATTACATTACACCCTCAGTGTTCAACTACTACTACCTATTCTATCGACCCTGAAAAAAGGAAAGGTAAAGTCGACCCCGGCAGAATTTGAACCCAGAACGTAAAGTCGGAAGAAATGGAGATAATGATAAAAAGAGGTTGACTGAAAGGGAGATAACAGTAAATGAGTAATGGTGATTCAAACGAACTAAGTGCACAAGCGTGCGTGTGTATGTGTGAATGAGGGCGTGTGAGTCTGACGTGTGTGTGTGTGTGTGTGTGTGTGCGTGTGTGTGTGTGTGTGTGTGTGCGCGCGCGTGTGTGCGCGTGTGTGTGTGTGCGTGTGTATGTGTGTGTGTGCGTGTGTGTTTGTGTAGTGGTTGATGTGTACTTTTTCAAATGATGTGTGCACATGTGAATATGTGTGTGTGTGTGACCAAATAGTGTGCATGTGTACTATGTATGTTTGTGGGCGAAAGTTATCTTTGTCTATGCGTGTTGTGTGTGTTTATGCATGTTGCGTGTGTGCGTATATATTGTCTGCGTTCAAGTATTATGTGCTTGTGTGGGCGTGGGAGTGTGCCTGATGCTGTGTGGTATGTATACTGAGTTACACAGTGGTGTGTGGCTGCTCGTATAGTTGTATGTATGTATGGTGACGTTATTTTATTGAAGATTGTGTGTAGGTGTGTAGATAATGGTGTGTGGTGTGTAGGTGTTGAGAACTGGTCGGTGCTAGTGTATGTAGAGTGAGAAGGTATTGTGGATGTGTGTGTAATGGTGTGTGAAGTGAATGATGAGCTGACAGTGTGTACGAGTGTTCATATAGTAATGTGTGTGTGTGATGAGGGTACCGAGGTAGGCAGCATACAGGTGTGTAGGTGGAGGGAAGGAGGGGGAAGTTGAATGTAGGGGATGTGTGGGAAACCGTGTGGGGTTGGTGTCAGATGAAGAAAGGAAGTGAGTTGAGCCCACTTGGTGCAAAGGAACGAAGAGAAAAGATGAATTCTTATTCGCGGAGAAGGTGGGAGTCCGAGTGGCCCATATATGTGTGTGTACCTTGTGTTTGGATCGTATTTATAAGGAAGTCAAAATTTACGAAGACTGTATCAATTAATGAAAGGAGTAAATTCAACTTACTGCAGGTTTCTACTTTGTGCCTATAATAAAAAGGATTATTATCTGAGGAGCTGGACATTGCAATTCATTGACATTCTCAGCGTAAACTTAATGACAGAAATGACG
>NC_068996.1:43623614-43624024 GCF_001194135.2 Octopus bimaculoides | reverse complement strand
TGTTTTGCAAAAGTTTTGATGTGAAATCATGTGTTGAAACAGATGTTGTTGTATTTGGGGATGGTCATATTGCCAGTTTAGCCAATAAAAACACACGCACTGTATATTTGGTGTTAATTTGCTTCAGCTTTATATTACATTAAATTACATTAATCCTATTTCGGCCAGAATTCTTTCGTCCACTTCTGTGACCTCATCAGTGGTTCTTTGCTTTCTTCTTCCTTATGTGTGTCCCACCTTGCTAACTATTTTTTATATTGTATTTTTCATTTTCAAATACAAAATGGCTGATAGTTAGCAAGGTGGAACACACATAAGAAAGAAGAAAGCAAAGGACCACTGATAATGTCACAGAAGTGTGACGAAAGAACTCTGGCCGAAATAGGATTAATGTAATGTAATATAAAGCT
>NC_068996.1:43622036-43623269 GCF_001194135.2 Octopus bimaculoides | reverse complement strand
TATATATATATATATATATATATATATATATATATATGAATTTTCCTATAATTGGTGTTACAGAAATAAATTTCAGAATCTTGTTACACCAGAGTATAATACATAAAACAAAACAAGCAATAATTTTCTATATATCTTAGAAAATTTTAAATTAAAATATAGTTTTATTTTTAGACTGTTTATGCGAAGTGTATCAGTGATATCATTTAATTTCCCATGTGACATAAAGTTAAAAATGGCCGAGAATCAATTAACTAAAGACACATTCATTGTCTAATACTCGGTTGCTGATGAATTCCCAGCACAGGACTAAAAGAAATCCTGATGACCCCTCTTTCTGTCCACAAAAATAATGCATAAAAAGACAGGGTGTTTACATCTGTTTGTGTGTACGCTGTTGGGTCAAGTCTATAGATATACTCTTTACTCTTTTACTTGTCTCAGTCATTTGATTGTGGCCATGCTGGAGCACCGCCTTTATTCGAGCAAATCGGGCAGATTTTAGGAAGGGAGCTCTTTCTGTTTCATTATGCTGTGCTCTTAAGGCAATAGACACAGCGTACCTTTTCATTTGCTGAGTCAATCCGGTATCTGACATATTTATCAGAAAAGTAAGGTAAAAAAAAAAAGCAAAAAGCAAACTAGAAGCCATTTAGAGCTCTTGAAATAGGTGCCCTAAGAAGAAAAAACGCACCCTGTATATATAAATTTACAATATATACATGTGCCAATAGCCATCTGGAAGAGATGTCTTCCTGGAGCTACAAGCTACAGTAGCATCAACCCTTAAGCGTTAGCCACATTTAGGTGGCAAATATATTTCACGATATTGTGCAGCTACTGTTTATACCTCACTCAGATATTCATTATTGCTTATTTCCACTTTTTCGAGATCAGTGACTTTTCGTCACTGGAAAAAGTATATATATTTGCATTGAGAAACACTTCCCATCGCCAGCCGGTGGTTATCACACGCTGAGGACGGGTCAATACCCAGAAACACGGGTCCGTGTGTATCACGTCAGGCTAGATGGGAACGATGACTTCCCTTTTCAAATACTGATAGGGCACAGATAGTGTGTCAATAGCCAGCTGGAGGAGATGTCTTCCTGGGGCTACAAGCTATAGTAGCATCAACCCTTAAGGGTTAGCCACATTTAGGTGGTATATATATTTCACGATATATATATATATATATATATATATATATATATATATATAGAGAGAGAGAGA
>NC_068996.1:43621116-43622012 GCF_001194135.2 Octopus bimaculoides | reverse complement strand
GAGAGAGATGTTATGAGAGGTAATGGTGTCAATAAGATCCAAAAGTGTCTGGTAATGCTGAGTAAATGCTATGGACAGACCATAGTTAAGCTCCAGGTTCGGTGATTATGCGAACGAGGAGTCCAACGTAGGTCATATACCAACATGTGTATATATAAAAAAGTTTTCAGAATGAGATAAAAATCCAAAGCTGTGAAAAATTTTAGAACATTTATAAATAGAAGGTCTTACAGCTGTTTCCGGGATATTTTATATATCCCTTCATTGGAGACGGTGTGAGAAAATGGTTAAGCAATAGTTATTTTAGATAAGATATGAAATAGAGAGTGAAGTGGAGGAATGAAAATAGACGTGAGATATGCAGGGATATTGCATCTGTAGATCCATTATCTAGGCAGAATGGTATACATATAAGATTCTAATACCTTGTGAGTAAGTTCCAATAATATTTAAATTGGTCATTCCAAGTGTAGAGCTTGTACACAGTGTTATTGAATCGAGGGTTTTATTTAATGTGACCAAATAAAACTTTAAATAAAACCCTCGGTTCAATAACACTTTGTACAAACTCTATACTTGGAATGACCAATTTTTTATATTATTGGAACTTACTCACAAGGTACTGGAATTTTATATGTATACCATTGAGCCTAAATAATGGATCTACAGATGCAATATCCTTGCATATCTCACGTCTATTTACATCCCTCTACTTCACTCTCTATTTCCTATCTTACCTAGAATAATTATTGCTTAACCATTCTCTCACACCATCTCCGATGAAGGGATATATAAAATATCCCAGAAACAGTTGTAAGACCTTCTATTTATAAATGTTCTAAAATCTTTCACAACCTTGGATTTTTATCTCATTCTGAAAATGTGTATGTATATAT
>NC_068996.1:43618285-43620734 GCF_001194135.2 Octopus bimaculoides | reverse complement strand
TGGATTTGGTTTGCAAGATTTTTTTATGTGATTTCGTGTGTTGAAGCATATTCTGTTGTGTCTGGGGAGAGTCATTTTCTTTTTGTGCCTTAAAATTTAACACACTCACCCCTAAAATTTCCATTTATTTCTTGTTTTTATTTTCCTAAAATTTTCGTTGCGTCTTGCAACCTTTTCAAGTCTTGATTCTTGAAAAGTCAAGACTATTGAAAAGGCTGCAAGACGCAATGAAAATTTTAGGAAAATAAAAATAAGAAATAAGTGGAAATTTTAGGGGTGAGTGTGTTAAATTATAAGGCACAAAAAGAAAATGACCCTCCCTAGACACAACAGTATATATATATAAGTAAGGTTCAGTTGAATTAGGTACTCGTTAGGTTGGAATAATATACACACACAACAATATTATGCAAATACCAAACTTGGTACATAAGTACCAGCCGAATGATATTCTTGCATTGTATGTAGACAATTAGAACCAGCTGAGTGAAGAAATTCGCTCTTCAGCTATTCAGACATGTACATTATATTCAATATACGGTCCATAATATTTACGAAGGGCAGACTCGGAGATAGGTTAATAAAATATAAATGAGTAACAACAGAGGTACAGGTGTCAATCCATTACGACCGTTTCTAACGAATCTTTTAATTAATTAATGAAAACATTACATCATTATTAAGAAACTGTTTTCGTCAGATGAATTCATGAACTTCAAAATTAGGGACATTTTCAGTGATTTTTGCTACAATTTCAGTCGACAGAATGGATTTACCAGAATAGTATATATTTAACCAGAACAGAAAAATTAAGAGGTTAGTAGAATTTTTAGGAGATAATTGACTTCAGCGATCCAATTATCTCTACTTTTAACAAAAGAGGAGGGCACAGCTCCGTTAGTGTTTGGTTTTTCTATTAAGGAGTTGTTAATTGTCTACTGGTCAGTGGTAAGAAAATGATTTGTGGACAGGTTAACCTATAAAATTATCAAGGCCGTTTGTGATGGAACCGATTCACAAGCTTTATCTCCACAAGTCGACGAGGCAGAGGACAGTGATAAGGAAGTGAAGGATAAGGAAGAGAGGATAAGGAAGAGAGGATAAGGAGAAAAAGAAAGCTGACCCAACCGTTACTAATTATCATAATATTAATAGACACGCGCGCGCGCGCACACATACGCACAAATATAATATCTAATATGAAGTTTGGTTGGTTTGCTGGTCAGTAGAATTCTCCACTCACACTTTACACTGTGTAGAGAAATGGGGAGAGGATATAAAAGAAAGATACAAACAGGAGATAGTATCAGAGATAGTATCCATACCAGAACGCTGCAATTCTCAAGCAGTATTAGGGAATGGTAAAGATTATAAAAGTTACGTAGTCGATAGACGCCAAATGACATAAGTTTATACGAACTCACGCGTGTGCACACAGCCGTATACAATCAATTTTCTGTCTATCACACACACACACACACACACACGCACACACACACACAAACTTTATTTCAGTTTAAGTAGAAGGATAAACTTGACAAACAGTTGGCAGTGGGGGAGGGGGAGGCAATGCGTAAAAGAATGCTACGCACTGTGAGGGAGAAAAGATGGTTGTCTTTAATAAATACCGATATAAATATCGATTGGTGGTTGGTTGGTTGGTTGAATTCTCCAGCAACACTCTACAATCGTGTAGAGAGGGCAAGAGAGATAGATAGATAGAGAGACAGAATGAAAAAGAGATAGAAAGAATCAACTTCTCATACAGAGAGAATAAACTTAAGACGCGTAGGATAAGATACATTTTTCAAATGAAACATTGCAGTACTGAAGTTATTTCGATTATGTATATAAGATTTAAGAAAATTAATAACATATCTATTGCAAATATTCAAGCAAAAATTTGCTTTATTTAATATATCATTATTTAATATCTAATATTTTAATATTTCCTTTTGAAAATTATTATTAATTTCATCATTGTGTACTAGTAGCAAGAAATTTGGTAAAAGATCTTTGTATTGCTTATTTTCTGATATTACGCTTGGTGTCAAAAGTATACTTCCAAAGTTACCCGTTATATGACAAGTAACACTCGTAGAAACGGTAAATCCGAGGTTATTGACGAATCGATTGGATGGTACTACTTGATTAATTAATATGATCGATTACACATACAAGCTATTGTACGGTGTGGAAACGAGAATTCATTAAGCCGTTCGAAACGTTCGTAAATGAACGCAGGAGTAGCTGTGTAGTAAGTAGCTTGCTTACCAGCCACATGGTTCTGGGTTCAGTCCCACTGCGTGGCACCTTGGGCAAGTGTCTTCTACTATAGCCTCGGACCGACCAAAGCCTTGTGAGTGGATTTGTTAGATGGGAACTGAAAGAAGACCGTCGTGTTTGTGTGTGTGTGTGTGTATATATATATATATATATATATATATAT
>NC_068996.1:43616739-43617417 GCF_001194135.2 Octopus bimaculoides | reverse complement strand
CACACACACGCACATACTTATATTTCATTTATGAGTTTTACAAAAGTAATTATGTTCCAAATCAAAAATTCTCATCAGAAAAACAACCGATAATTAGGGCAAGCAACGAATCATCTCTCTCTTTCTGTCTGTCTGTCTGTCTGTCTGACTATCTACTTTCACACACACACACACACGACACATATATCATATATACATATACATGTACACATGTGTGTGTGTGTGTGTGTACGTGTTCGTAACGTCTGCAGTATTATTTGCCTTAATCTATTTGTTTATGTTAGGTATATCATATTAGCAGAGATACGTCTAAGAAGGTTGATATATCGATAATCATTGCAGTTCGTTAATGATTACCAATTAAAGAATCTCAACAACGATTGTAGCTTTTCCAGCACAGCAAGACACAAGAAGCTTTTCTTTCTTCCTTCTTTTCTTTTTTTTTCTTTTTGTTTACTCAAAGACTTTAGTTAGCCTTACTTCATTATACTTTATTGAATAACATAGATATTTCGTCTAATGTTACATCTTATTTATAGCTAACTATTCATCCTGCTACCTATCTGCTTTCTCTCTATCCCCCTATCTCTTCTCCTCTTCCTCCTCTTCCTTCTCCTCTTCCTCCTCTTCCTTCTCCTCTTCCTCCTCTTCCTTCTCCTCTTCCTCCTCCTCTTCCTC
>NC_068996.1:43615183-43616111 GCF_001194135.2 Octopus bimaculoides | reverse complement strand
TCCTCTTCTGTCTTTGGATCTTTAGTTTTGTATATTGCTTTTGGATATGCTGATTTCATTTCGTGTTTCTTATTGCGTGTATCTATACCTGTGTATAAATGCGTGTTGAGACACACACATACACACACAAGTGCAAACACACACACATAGGCACACTCGCATATATGTGTACAACATATATACGTACAAACATTTATATATATATGCATATATACATACGTACACACACACACACATATATATACATATATACATATTTACAAGAGATAAGATCTACTTTTGCCTGTGTCGTGTAATAGCTCCTTCCTCCAGCGTTCACCACTTTACCTCGTTATGGCTTAACAGCCCTCACCGTTTGTTTTTACTGTTTTATTCTCACTGTCCTGTTTTTGTTACCACTTTAACCCTCCGCAAAAATCCCAAATTTTATTTAATTTGCTTTGCGGGAAGGACTATTTTAACGAAGTCGCATCTTGTCCCAACCTTCGAAATGCGGAGTAGATAAAACAGTGGACAACCGATGAAGGGATTGTTCTTTATGCTGCCTGTCTCGTTTCTCTATTTGCTTCTTTCGTTGTTCGAAAAAAACTTCGTGTTTTATGTTCTCGTTTATGATTTTGTTCAAGTTTTTTTGACGTCCTGTACCCATATATGCATGTATATATATACATATATATGTAGGTATGTACATATATGTATGTATATATGCATATATATATAAATATATATATATATGTATTTTGTTTCTCTCCTTGTTCCTTTCTGTAAAAGAGCGTAGGCTCGAAACGTTAAAGACTTCCTTAATTCCCAAGCGTTATACTAATGCATCTATTTGTTTTCTACACCACCTGTCTTCGTCTGTTGTTGTTTCTTTTTTGTGAATTCTCCCTATATATATATATATATATATATATATATATATATATAT
>NC_068996.1:43614437-43615091 GCF_001194135.2 Octopus bimaculoides | reverse complement strand
AGAGAGAGAGAGAGAGAGAGAGAGAGAGAGAGTGAGAGTGAGAGAGAGAGAGAGAAAGCGATAGATAGATATATAGACAGATAGACAGACAGATAGACAGATAGATAGATAGATAGATAGATAGATAGATAGATAGATAGATAGATAGATAGACAGATAAATAGATAGATAGATATGTATGTGTGAATAAGAAGTGGAAAGAAAGCAGCATGATTGGTTTTGCGTGTAATTTGTAGCAATTTAACTCAGCACCACATGACTTAAAGTTTCGTTGATGTACACTTCCATCTCATCAGATATTCAGAACCAGAGTTCGATGGATTTGGAAGAAATTCAACGTGGCTTCTAGGTGTTTAGGTCTCTAATGGAGTTCTCAGATTCCATGATATTGATGTTATCAAAATAACATGTTATTTTTTTTAACTTTTAGATATACGTATTCGGACAGGCTGTTGGGAAGATGCTGGCACCTCTTTGGAACCAGACCACAACAGTTATATTCAGTGACATCAGTTCCTGCGTTTCATTCCATTACTCCCTCCCCTTCCAGCACTCCCTTCCACTCCCTTTCTCTCCTCCCCTCAGTCCCTGCCATACTTCTCTCCCCTCACTCCCTGCCCATACTCCTCTCCCCTCACTCCCTGCCATACTTCT
>NC_068996.1:43612472-43614427 GCF_001194135.2 Octopus bimaculoides | reverse complement strand
CAGTCCCTGCCATACTTCTCTCCCCTCACTCCCTGCCCATACTCCTCTCCCCTCACTCCCTGCCATACTTCTCTCCCCTCACTCCCTGCCCATACTCCTCTCCCATCACTCGCTCCTCTCCTCTTCCCTCACTCCTTCCCCAGTCCCCGCCTCTTCCCTCACGCCCCTTCCCTCATTCACTTACCTTCACACCTCTCTTGTTACTCCTCCCACTAATTCCCCTCCCTTCACTCCTTTCACTCCATTCACTCCTTTCACTCCATTCACTCTCCTCCCTCACACTCCCCCTTACTCACCCCATCTCACTCTACTTACCGCACTCCTCCATCACTCCTCCCTCTACCCTCACCCCCTTGAACTAATCACGCGGAAGCGTTACGGACGGGCTAAGTAACGAAGTGACAAGTAGAATTATTATAAGATTTGCACAATAATTAGAAAGATATTAGTTTATTTATTGATGTTGTCTTTTATCCTTTCATAATTATTTCTCGTTATCTTTTCTTTAAACACTATTAATCTTTCATTTTTATTTTTATATGTTTCACTTATTTGACTGCAGCCATTCTGGGGCGATGCCCTGAAGGGCTTTTAGTCGAACAGATCGATTCCAGTACTTATTTGTTAAGCTTGGTACTTATTCGATAGATTCTTTTTGCCGAACCGCTAAGTTACGAGTACATAAATACACTAGTACCGGTTGTCAAGTGTTGTTGAAGAAACACAAAGACATACATATATACATACATACATGCATGCATACATGAGCACACACACACACACACACGTGTGTGTGTGTGTGTGTGTATACGACGGGATTCTTTTAGTTTCCGTCTGCTAAATCCATTCACATGTTTTTGGTCAGCCGAGGCAATAGTTCAAGACACATGCCCAAGGTGTCAAGTAGTGAAACTGAACCCGGAATCGTGTCGTTGGAAAGCCAGCTTCTTACCACACACTGAAGCCTGCTCCCTGTATTAAATGTGTTTTTCTTTTATAATTCAAATGATGTCAGTCAATTAACAGTTTTCTACTTTCCCTGTAATTATTTGTAACTAGCAGTTTTTTTTTTTTAATTTAAAAATTGTTCTGCATTAAATATATTTACCCTAATTAACAGTGAAGTAACAGTTGAGATTTAAATATAAATGATAACACAAAACGCATGAACCATTTTGAAGAGAGATATAAAAACATTTCTATTATAGAGACTCGAGGCACATATAAAACTTGATGCTGCGCGACGTTTTTCATTAAAACTACAAGGCTACGGAAACTTAGTATCTCTTCCAAAAGAAAGTACTTGAAAAATGTATAGCTTTAACTTAACCGTAAAAAATCGACAGTTACGAAGTACGGAATCTTATATTCATAAAAAAAATCCTAACCATTATATTTTCATCTTTTGCTTGTTTCACTCATTTGGCTGCGGCCATGCTGGGGCACCACTTTGAAGGGTTTTAGTTGAACAAATCAATCCCAGTATATCTTTTATCTTTTACTTGTTTCAGTCATTGGACTGTCGCCATGCTGGGGCACCACCTTGAAGGGTTTTAGTTGAACAAATCAATCCCAGTATATCTTTTATCTTTTACTTGTTTCAGTCATTGCACTGTGGCCATGCTGGGGCACCACCTTGAAGGGTTTTAGTTGAACAAATCAATCCCAGTATATCTTTTATCTTTTACTTGTTTCAGTCACTGGACTGTGGCCATGCTGGGGCACTACCTTCAAGGGTTTTAGTTGAACAAATCAATCCCAGTATATCTTGTATCTTTTACTTGTTTTAGTCATTGGACTGTGGCCATGCTGGGGCACCACCTTGAAGGGTTTTAGTTGAACAAATCAATCCCAGTATATCTTTTATCTTTTAATTCTTTCAGTCATTGGACTGTGGCCATGCTGGGGCACCATCTTGAAGGGTTTTAGTTGAACAAATCAATCCCAGTATATCT
>NC_068996.1:43607386-43608600 GCF_001194135.2 Octopus bimaculoides | reverse complement strand
CACACACACACACACACACACACACACGCATACACACATACACACACACACACTCACACACACACACTCACCCCTCACACAAACACATACACACACACACACAAATACACGCACGCATACATATACACAAACGCACACACACATATACGGGCCTCTTTCATTTTCTGTCTACCAAATCCACTCACAAGGCTTTGGTTGGTTCGAAGCTACAGAAGAACGCACTTGTCCAAGATGCCACGCAGTGGGACTGAACCTGGAACTATGTGGCTGAGAAGGAAATCGTTTCATGTGTGAAAAAATACTGTTACAGCACTAAATTTGACATGAGTAAAATCTCCTATCACATTTGTTTTATGTACCCATACACACAAATATTTTACATTATTATTCATACATATGCATATACGCATTTGCCTGTAAGTCAATATATATACCTATATGAGTGTCTATATGCGAAATTGTATATGCCTATGCGTGCATTTAGATATATGTGTGTGTGTGTATGTGGTGTGTGCGCACGTGTGTGCTTTTGCGATGTAAACGCATAAACCATAACATAAGAATAAAAATATTTGAAAGCATAACCTTAAGTAATGCAACATATGAAAAGACGTTTGAAATCTAAGAGCACATGCAAATACACATATATGCATTACACACACACACACACACACACACACACACACACACACACACACACACACACACACAAATACACACACACGTACATGTGCGCGCGCACACACACACACGCACACGCACACTCACTCACACATACATACATTTGTATGTATATCTATCTATCTATTTATCTTCTTTTCCCCTTTTTCTCTTTCTCGTTCTCTCTTTCTGTACTAGGCTTACAAGGAATAAGTCCTGGGGTCGAATTGTTCGACTAAAGGCGGTGCTCCAGCATGGCTGCAGTCAAAGTGACTGAAACAAGTAAAAGAATAAAAGAATATATATACATATATATATATGTGTGTGTGTGCGTGTGTGTGTTTGTGTGTGTGTGTGTGTGTGTGTGTATATAAATAGACAGGCGGACAAACAGACAGACAGACATACAGAACAGATAGACAGATAGATAGATAAATGCATACATACCTATACTCGTTATGCGAATTAATCAATAAAAAACAATCAGAAAACGCTCATATACATGTGTGTATATATGTATGTTTGTATGTATGTATGTATATATATATATATAT
>NC_068996.1:43605388-43606871 GCF_001194135.2 Octopus bimaculoides | reverse complement strand
TTATCGTTGACCTTAAGAATTCTTTCGTTTGCTCTTAAACGTTTGTTTTTCATTTTTAATGTTTTTATTATTTTTTGCGACCTTGCGAGAAATTCATTTAGTCAGCTGCCAAAGATTGGAAATTTTTATTTTCCGAGACATTTATATATATATATATATATATATATACATACATATATATAAATCCCATAAATGGAATAAGAAGGTAACGGACGACAATAAATACCCACGGACAGATAGACGATACAAAGACGGACAAGAAAAATCAAGGACGGATCATTCGTGGCCTTCTATTCATCAGTCAAGTTTCCGATTGTCATTACAGTTTCGTCCTGTTATATACATATGTAATGACCCAAGTAGTTAATGTTGCTAATGCGGTGCCTACTGCGTTGAATAAATGATTTCCATTTTAGATAGTATCTTATCATCAGCCTTAAAATGGATGTATATGTTAAAACTACATTCGATAATGAAATATCGGATACGGGCCATCCCGTATTCTGTCTACTCGATTCTGTACAATTAAAGACACTTAACGCCAAGTAAGAAGATTTAAAAAAAATCTACACAAGCGCTGATGAATAATTCTTAATATGATTATCCGACGTGCTAAATATGACAACTAAATTTACCTTTAAATCGTACTTTTACTTCATCTTTATTGTCTACACACACGCACACACACACACACATACACGTTGTATGGTATTTAATATACCTGTATGTCTATCTCTGTTGTTTACCTACATACCACTGGTCACTCGAAGTTATTTCTCTCGGCTCGTTTTTTGTTTACATTACGCAAACTACCAGGGCCGTAAATGTATTCTATACTTTTTATATATGCCGATGTCTCTTGGCTACTAGGTATAGGTAAGACAATTGTTACACTAATGACTTATATTGAGGCAGAAACACGTGCCCCTGAATGTCCTGTTATTCTAAGGCAATAAACCTGTCCTCTTCCTTTAGAGAATTCTTGTTTCTTGAGAGATTTTCCTCGTTTCTCTATGGAACTGTCCCCAGTTGTCATTTGGTATTTGGGATACATCCTCCAAAGGCAGAAATGATTTTAATAAATCAAGACCTTATGTTCTATGTGATTTGACGTATCTCTATGTGTTTGTTTGTTTGCTTGTGTGTGTATGTGTGTGTGTGTGTGTGTGTGCGTGTGCGTGTCTATGTATGTGTGTTAATGGCATGTTCTATAAAGTTTTTCAGGATGGTAACTTATTAAAAAAAATAAAAAAAACCATGAGCGAAGACAGTATCGTCAGGGATAGAAAATATTTAGAGAATAAGTTTATTTGCTCCCTCAGTGTCTCAGCTGGAATAACCAGCATCAATAATAATATCTCCTTCCGGAGTATTTTTTAACAAATTCTAAAAGTCTTTCTTATTTCTTTATTGCTCACGGGGGGCTAAACATAGAGGGGACAAACAAGGACAGACAAAGGGATTAAGTCGATTACATCAACCC
>NC_068996.1:43601744-43605378 GCF_001194135.2 Octopus bimaculoides | reverse complement strand
TTATTGCTCACGGGGGGGCTAAACATAGAGGGGACAAACAAGGACAGACAAAGGGATTAAGTCGATTACATCAACCCCAGTGCGTAACTGGTACTTAATTTATCGACCCCCGAAAGGTTGAAAGGTAAAGTCGACCTCGGTGGAATTTGAACTCAGAACATAAAGGCAAACGAAATACCGCTAAGCATTTCGCCCGCTGAGCTAACGTTTCTGCCAGCTCGCCGCCTTAAATTCTAGAAGTCCTTCTGTGTTGTACCGGACTTCGTATAATTAAAACACTACAACACACTAAAGAAGGACTTACTCCGAATTAAAGCCTATTTAGAAAGTTGTAAGTTATTTTTCCCTTTTACTTTTTTCTTTTATCTGTTTCAGTCATTAGAATGCGGCCATGTTGGGGTGCTGCATTGAAGAAGTTTAGCGGAACGAATCGACCGCAGTAATTTTTTTTTTAAACCTGATACTTATTCTATCGCTTTCTTTCGAACGAACCGTTAAGTGACCGGGACGTACACACACTAACACCGCTTGTCAAGTGGTGGTGGGGGTAACAAACAAACACACAAAGATAGGCGCGCACACACGCACGCACGCACACGCACAGACAGACAGACAGACACACACATGTATACGACGGGCTTCTTTCAGTTTCCGTCTACCAACTCTACTCACAATGCTTCGGTCGGCTCGAAACTATAGTAGAAACGCTTGCTCAAGGTACTACGCTGTGGGATTGAACCCGGAATTATGTGCTCAGGAGACAAAGTTCTGAACGCACGGCTAAGCTTGCTTGGAGACTTGATTTGCGATGATGTTGAGGCAATATCTTAGCGTGTTATGCCAGTGCCAATTATCTAATATAATAATACACTTGTGTATTTCTCCGTCACAACAAATGAATGAGAAAAGAAGGGGTGGTAGATGAATAAAGAAAGAAGGGATGATGGCAAACTTGGTAGAGGGATAATGGAAATTCTATGGTGAAAAAACATCAAAGAGCGTTTCAACTCTGCGTGAGTATATGTGTGTGTATGTAAAAGGGAGTCATTTGAATGTGTGTGTATGTATGTATGTGTGTGTGTGTGTGTGTGTGTGTGTGTGTGTGTGTGTGTGTGTGTGTGTGTGTGTGTGTGTGTGTGTGTGCGTGTGCGTGCGTGCGATGGAAGTGAGATGGTGAACATTCAACGCTGAAAAGAAAAATCAAACAGCGTTTCAACTCTGTGTGACTATATGTGTGTATGTGTGTACGTGCACAAGGGAAGTACGTGAATGTATGTGTGGCTATTATGTACCTTATCTTTTATATATAAAATGCTACAATTGGCTGTTAATTTTTAACGGCATGAGGCTAGCAGTTTAATTATAAATGCTTTGACCAAAACGTCACGATATCGAAGACCTTTCAGGATTCACGTGATTTGCGTTCTTAACAATAATAACATTTAACCAAATTAGAAAATCTACTAGTTTGCGCTGGCAGGATTAGTGTAGTGGGGTTGGATGAACTTATACCTTATCCGGAGCTTCATCACCACTGAAAAACCCTCCCTGTACTCCTTCCACCACTGTCTGTTTCTGACCAGTCGTGATCTTGTAGGTCCCAGGTAGCCTGTGATATCATCCCACCATTTTGTCTATGGCCAACCTCTTAATCTTGACCGTTGTCTTGGTTTCGATTGTCACCCTGATTGTCCATCTGTTGTCCTTCAATCGCGTGATGAGGTCCGTCCATCTATATTTGTTCTCTTTTAACGGTTCTCATGATGTCGACTCTCATGTGCTGTGGAATCCAGTTATTGGTTGTCTTATCTTGCAATGTGATGCCAAGCATAATTCGTTCCATTTTCCGTTGGGCTACAATGAAGACATTCATGATGGTAGTGTTGAAAGCCCATGAAGATTATGTCAAACACTTTATTTATAAGTAAATTATTAGTTTTCACAAGGGTTTCGATGTTAAAATTTTGTTAGGGCCATAGCATAGGTTGTTGTCAATGTTGTTGCTGTTGTTGTTCTTGTCGCTGCTACTGTTTCTTTTGCTGCTGCTGTTTCTTCTACTGCTGTTGTTGTTATTATTGCTTAGAGCTAAACCAGCTAAGGTCCCTTGTTCGTAGGCACGGAACAACTGGAACATATTCTCTAATGTATCTTTATATTCTAAGACCGGAAGTGAAAAAAAGAAAAAAAAAAAAACGAAATCGTTTCTAATTTCGCCACAAAGTCAATAATTTTTTGGTTGGAGGTATTGAGTCGATTACATCAACATCTAGTATTTTATTATCGATTCACTTCGGAGGAATGAAATGTAAAGCTGGCTCGGAAGGAAGAATAATGCTGATCTACTATAATAATACTCTTGTGTTTTTCTCCGTCACTCCATATGAATGAGAAAGGAAGGGGGTGATATATGAATAAGGAAGGAAGGGGGTGATAGATGAATAAGGAAGGACGGGGGTGATAGATGAATAAGGAAGGAAGGAGTGATGGCAAACTGGTAGTGTATGACTATATGTGTGTGTATCTAAAAGGGAGGTAGGTGAATGTGTGTGTGTGTGTGCAATGGAAGTGGGATGGTGAACATTCAACGCTGAAAAGAAATATCAAACAGCGCTTCAACTTTGTGTGAGTATGTGTGTGTGTGTGATTGTGTGTGTGTGTATGTGTGTGTGATTGCGTGTACAAGGGATGTACGTGAATGTTTGTATGTCACGTCTCAAAAGACAACCACTAGATAACATTGACAAGCATATTAATTTGATTTATCATCCATATTTATATATGATATACTACAATTAGCCGTCATTTTTGACGACACGGGGTCAGCTAGTTTTACAATAATTGACAAATGCGAAAAGTCTCAGGTGGCAACACACTTGGCTTAAAAGAAATAGTAAAACAGAAACAACGACATCTCACGTATATTACATGCGACCTAGCTATTATTACGATATGCTAATGTATTCATGTTCTAATCGATGACCTTATATTGATTTCTTCTGTCATGCCGTCATCAATCAATTCACTTCTATAGTGTCAAAGGTTGCGGTTTTCAAATGCGTATTTTGGCATCGAACGATTCATTGAATTATTAAATTAATTTCTTTGAAAATAATGATTTTATGGAATAAAATAACTGCCTTCTGAAAGTGAAAAACTTGCTGTTGTTGTTGTCGTTGTTAATGTTGTTAGTGTAGCTCCAATGTCATCTCTAGTGAAGCTGACGTACCATCGAAAATATTCCAGCCTTGCCAATCATGTCTTTTTATGGTTTTTAAAACCACATTATCATCCAATGCATCATTTCTATTATCGTAGATGGCAGACATTTGTGGGGTGATATATGAACACACACACTTACACACACTTACACACACACACACACACACGAACACACACACACACACGCACGCACACACACACACACTCACTCACTCACTCACTTACTCACTCAGTCACTCAGTCACTCACTCACTCACTCACTCACTCACTCACTCACTCACACATACACACACGCACACACACATATGCACGCACGCATGTACATATATACACAGATATATGCATATAGGTACATATACATACATTATCGCATGCATATATAGATATATACACATACATACACACTCCCCCACAT
>NC_068996.1:43595614-43600499 GCF_001194135.2 Octopus bimaculoides | reverse complement strand
AGAGAGGGGGGGGAATTGTAAGGAGAGAAAAATAACAGAAAGTGGAGAGAAGTAGCAGAAGAGATAGATAGACAGATCGATAGATAGGGAGAGAAAGAGAGTGAGAGACTGAGGGGGAGGGAGAGAGAGAAAATTGTATGGAGAGAAAAATAACAGAAAGAGGGAAGAAGTAGGGAGATAAATAAATAGATAGATAGATAGATAGATAGATAGATAGATAGATAGATAGATAAAGAGAGAGAGAGAAGGATAGAGAGGAGAAAAAGGAGAGAAGGAGAGAGGAGAGAGAGAAAGAGAGAGGTGAGAGGAGAGAGGAGACAGAGGGGAGAGGAGACAGAGGAGAGAGAAAGAGAGAGAGTGAAGGAGAGAGAAATATCAGAAAGAGGAGAGAAGTAGAGGATGAGAGATAGATAGATAGATAGATAGATAGATAGATAGATAGATACAGGAAGAGAGAGAGAGAGAGAGAGAGAGAGAGAGAGAGAGAGGTGGAATCGAAATTGTTATATTGCAATTGCTCAATTTGCCTTAACACTTTTGGAAGAGATGTTCCTTCATATCGAGACTATGGTTTACATACATGGAAATTAATAAAGAAGAAAGAAAGAAGAAGGGGAAAAATGGCGGGGAGTAGTGTTCTTTAATATCCGGTGGATCTTTCTTTCAGTTGATATGCAGAAAAAAAAGATCTGCGTTTGTAAGCTTCCACTGAATTAGAATTGACCAGCAAACGACTCCGACTCCATATATACGTGCATATATATTTGAATATGTACAGGTACATATGCATGTGTGCATGTGTATGTTGCGTGTTAGCTGTGTGTGTGTATATACCTGTGTGTGTGTGAGTGTGTGAGTGTGTGTGTGTGTGTGTGTGTGTGTGTGTGTAATGTTTAGAATCTCAATGTTTGTACATGATCTCATTTATGACATTACGGTTTTTGTTTCTTCATTTCTTTTAGGACATGAACAATTTTGTTGGTGGAAAGAGGTGCTCTTCTTCAATAACGATATAAGCATATCACCTGAAAATATCATCTACTTTTCTTATTTTTCCTCTTCTTTCTTTTTCACTTATTTATGCATATGTCCTATCTATCTATCTATCTATCTATCTATCTATCTATCTATCTATCTATCTATCTATCTATCTATCTATCTATATATATATATATATATATATATATATATATATATATCAACAATCACGTACATATATACTTATACACACGCAATCAAATTCACACAAACATCTACAATATATGTATATATATACATACATGCACACAGACACGCTCAAACACATCTATGTGTGCGTACGTGTATGTGGGTTGATGTGTATTTAATACATTCTTTTTTAAGAACTTTTATTTGCATTGATACAAAAGGATGAGTTGGTAGGGACTTCAGTATTCTTGCAGCAGTAGATTGACACACAAAATATTGCCCTAAATATTGCCCTAAAACTCTGTTAGACGAATTGGCAGCTACAGTTAGGAGCAGCTTCGCTTATCATTTGAGCCGTTTTCCCGTCATTGGCGTTGATTAAGAACAATCTCCGCCTCTGGTGTTGAGAAAATATTTAACTAATTTTCCGGTGCTACTAGTTGTTCTGCGGTTCAAACAAATGTGCTTGTTTGACAGTAACATATCCTCGGTCCTCGCCTCAGCAGTCAATGGGTGAGCCATAGTCTCCGAAATGATGCTGTCAGCAAAATGCATCACAAACGAACGACTGCCGTCACAGACCAACACGTAGTGTCTCAGAAATACAAACGACTCGAGGCGTACTGCAAACTTGCAACCCAGCTTGTGCGTTTATCATGGTCGTAGTCCAGTTCAGAAGTCTCTAAATATTTCCGTCATGTCTTCTGACACTATTCTTTGTTTCAGTGTTTCGGAAGTATCTTCGAGATTGCAACAAAGCAAATAAGGCATCGTGTACATTCGGATTGATCTCTTAACTAGGCTTGGCGTAGCTGTGTGGCGGGAAGCATGCTTCCCAACAACATGGTTCCAGGTTCAACTCCACTGTGTGTCACCTTAAGCAAGTGTCTTCTACTAAAGCCTCGGGCTGACTAAAGACATGTGAGTGGATTTGGTAGACGGAAACTGAAAGAAACCCGTCGTATATGTACATACATACATACATACATACATACATCGTACATACATACATACACGCATACGTACGTATGTACATATGTACACACATATATACACACGCATACATATACACACATACATACATACATAAATACATACGTACGTACATATGTACATATATACACACACACACGCACATACGTACATATGCACAATTACATACATACCTACCTACCTACCTACCTACATACATACATACATACAAGCATACATACACACACATACATACATATATACATACATGCATGCATACTTATGTACGTACATAAACACATACATACGTACGTACATATGTACATACATTTACACATACATACCTACCTACATACAGTGTGTGTATGTATGTGTGTGTCTTTGTTCGTTCACCGCTACCGCTTGACACCCGGTATTGGTGTGTTTACGTTCCTGTAGCTTAGCAGTTCGTTAAAAAGAGGTTAATAGAATAAGTACTAGGCTTTTAAAAAATAAGTCTTGAAGGTCGATCCGTTCGACTGAAATAGTTCAAGGTTGGCTATGCCCCAGCATGGTCGCAGTCTAATGGCAGAGGAAGAATACCTAACACTTGTCATGCATCCGAACGCACGCGAAGAGTCACGTAAAATAAGAAGACATCAATGTTCAGCGTGGTATCAGTCTGAGTCAACGGTGAGTCTATCAAACAGTTAAGATATTGTCTACAGACGATGATTTTGACTTGTTTTGGGTGAACTATCTTGGCAACCAATGTTGAAGTTTTGCCGTGAGAAAATTTCCTGACTCTTACCTGTAAAACAGGATTCCGCTTTTATAGATAGGTAAGCTTGCAACCAACTGGTATCGTGTAAACCAGAGGTTCTCAACCATTTTTTTGTCTGTGGACCCCTTCAATGTTTAAAAATTAGTTTTATAGAAACTTCTTTCAAATTTCCTATTTTGTTTTTCACACATTAACTTGTTTAGGTTGAACCATGGAAAATGTTAGAGAAAGAAACCTATCTGTTTCTTGCAATATATACATCGAAAGTAGGGGTTCTCAACCATTTTTAATCTATGGACCCCTTCGATTACTATTTTATACTGGTGGACCTCCGTAGCCATTCGATGTTTAAAAACTAGTTTTATAGAAACTTCTTTCAAATTTCTTATTTCCACACATTAACTTGTGTAGGTTGAACAGCGTAAAATGTTAGAGAAAGGAACCTAAATGTTTCTTACAATACATACCAATACATAAATCTAAAGCAGTAGTTCTCAACCATTTTTTTTTATCAATGTACCCCTTTGATTACCATTGTATTCTGGTGGACCCCCATAGCCATTTAATGTTTAAAAACTAATTTTATAGAGAATTCTACCAAAATTCCTATTTTCACACATTAACTTGTGTAGGTTGAACTATGTAAAATATTAGAGAAAGAAACCCAGCTGTTTCTTCCGATACACACCAATACATACATTTAAAGCAAAACTTTTTCAGGGGCCCTTAAAATACTATTGTGGATCCCTAATTTATTATTTTGTTGTGTGGATCCTCAAACGCCTTAAATGGACCCTCAGGGGCCATAAGGACTCCAGTTGAGAACCACTGTTTTAAACTCTAAGATTGGAAACGTCTGCTAGCGTCCTACATACCAGTCAATCTATTGTAGTTGGGTGACTTACATTCCAGTAGACTTGCAATTACGAGGAAGTGGGGGCGCAATGGCCCAATGGTTAAGGCAGCAGACTCGCGGTCATAGGATCGTGGTTTCGATTTCCTGATCGGGCATTGTGAGTGTTTATTGAGCGAAAACACCTAAAGCTCCACGAGGCTCCGGCAAGGGATGGTGGCGAACCCTGCTGTACTCTTTCACAAAACATTAGTATATAAATTTATATACACATAATATAAACGTTTGTGTGGAGGCGCAATGGCCCAGCAAAAAACAGCAAAAATTTCACAAAAACTGTTACTCAGAGTTTAATGTTCCCGTTTGTCGGACAGTTTGTTTCTAAACAAAACTGTCCGACGACGGGAACGTGAAACTCTGAGTAACAGTTTTTGTGATATTTTTGCTGCTTTTTTAATAATACACTCGCGCGAGCGCACGCACATATATGCACATACATACATACATACATACACACATCCACACACACACACAATATATATATAATATAGCAATAATTTTTTTATACCAATTCATTTAAATAGATAAAAGAGTTGTATTGATGATGTAATTGTTTATATTTTTTGTTGCAGTTAGGCGTAAGAGAATACTTAGATACTTAATTATATACATTTATATACATATATATCTTATTGTTTTATGCTGTGATGACAAGCGACTATCTTGGACATGGAAGGGTTTCAATTGGTATATGTTTGAGATATAATGAAGTGAATTTCGGTGGCTGTGGATTGCACTTACTTGATTATATCATCCATTAAAATGTTTTGGTTGTTTTTTAATTGTAATTGATGTATGATTGAATAGTTAACGCTCACGTTCATAACACAGAAATTTGGATTAATTTTTACAATCCAGTCGTCCTTTCACACGGAATTTCGTCTTTTTTTAAAGCCAAGACCCTAAAGTGACTTTATATATAATGGAGCTGTGATTATGTATATCAGAAAAAATAAATATATATAAGTCGAAACAATTTGTTGGCCTTTTATGGTTTTTTATTACAATTTATGTTATATGATATTATGTTACATATTATATTCATAGTATTTAATGTAATATTGTAATAC
>NC_068996.1:43593642-43594901 GCF_001194135.2 Octopus bimaculoides | reverse complement strand
TCTTACCTTACCGGAACAATAAACCATACATATACATATAGATACATACATACAATTCAGAATCACAACGTATAGGTACATTGCGGCATAATTTCTTTTCCTCAACAGGCCCTGCCTTGTTTAACATTGTCCCGAAACAGATAAAAGAGGAAACAGATCCTATCAGCTTTAAACGGAGTCTAGACACCTTTCTTCAAAGAGTACCAGACAAGCCACCCATACCTGGATACAACTCACTCAATAAGAACTCACTACTTGAATGGACCATAGACCAAACTTGACTGTAAAAAGGATTTAGATAATCCTATCAGGTGCTGCTATTAAGTTAGACATGGTCTGGACCAATCTTTGGTCGAAACGAATCTAAGTTTTATCTAAGTTTATATATCTATCTATCTATATATATATATATACAATCAAGGGGCAGAAATGGCGTACTCTGAATGAATGAGGTAATGTAATCCGAAAGGTTTCCGCAAATTAAGTACTCTAAAGCCAGTGGGAAGGACAAGGGTCCGTTTGAGCGCGTTGTAAATAGTTAACATAAAAAAAAAACAAGTAAAAACACAGCAAGAAAAAAGCAACAACACGAGTACGTGGTACATGCAAAGTATTAAAAGACGCTCAGCGAAGGAAAGTTCTGGTTTAATGTTTCGAGCAAAGCGCGCACACACACACACACACACACACACATACACACACACACACATACATATATACGACGGGCTTCTTTCAGTTTCCGTCAACTAAATCCACTCACAAGGCTTTGGTTAGCCCGAGGCTATAGTAGAAGACACTTGCCCAAGGTGCCACGCAGTAGGAATGAACCCGGAACCATGTGGTTGGTAAGCAAGCTCCTTACCACACAGCCACTCATACACCTCAATCATAAAAATGCAATAAGAATTTTTTTTAAACCGAATGGCTACGAGGGTCCACCTGTATAAAATAGTAATCAGAGGCATCCATAGGGTAAAAAGAAATTGAAAACCACTGACCTATCAGGTCGATTGAATTTGTTAAAAAAAATCCTCAAATTTATAACGGTCTATCGGCGATATTTTCAACAGTCAACCTAAGGCTTGCGTCAGCAATGACAGGTCTCAGGACATGAGTTAGGTTTAGGATGTAGGTTGTAGAGTGTAGGGTTATGATTGGTTAGGGTTGAGGGTTATGGTTAGGATTAAGGTGTAGGGTTATGGTTAAGGACAGAGCATAGGGCAAAGTTAGGGTTTAGGGCTTAAGGTTAGGGTTGAGGA
>NC_068996.1:43592398-43593623 GCF_001194135.2 Octopus bimaculoides | reverse complement strand
TGGTTAGGATTAAGGTGTAGGGTTATGGTTAAGGACAGAGCATAGGGCAAAGTTAGGGTTTAGGGCTTAAGGTTAGGGTTGAGGATTAGAGTTTAGGTTACGGTTACGGTTCAGGATTAGGATTATACTGCAGGCTAAAGTGTAGATGGCCAGGTAGACCGTGTATTAACATGACACTTCAAAAACTGTTATTAAAAGAAATGTTAAAGCCACAACAGTCTGAAAAAAGATTAGCCACCGCACCGTCCTGTGACAAGCGCATTATGGGTACCCCAGACAGAATGTATTAAGTAACGATATTCATGGATAATATTCATAAAATTAATTTTTATAGTAACGACAAAGAAGATAAGAATTAGTTAAAGTTTAGGATGCGTTTTCTTTCGCTTGGTTTCGTGTTACTGCGAGTATTTTCTGCTGGTTCTCTTTGCTATGACCGGTGGGTGAGTGTTTGGAAACGTGTCCTCTTTCTCAATGCATATGCTTTATCCAATATTTATGAGGGTTGTGTCTGTAAAAGCCTGCGAGTGTATACATAAATACATGCTTACATACATAATACATACATACATACATGCATGCATGCATACATACACACACACACACACACACACACACACACACACACACACACACACACACATCTTAATATATAAAGCTGAAGTTGTGTGTCTGTGTGAAGCCTTTTTAAAAGTTTATAGAAATCCACATTTTCCACTTTTTCGTAAAATTTTTTACATCAATGGAATTTTCTCGTTGTGAACTTTCCAGTGCAGTAATTAGATTTTTTAAATTCCGTTTACTTTGTGTGATTTAAGGGAGATTTGGCTGTTGTTTCTAGCAACTTTTATATTCATTCCCTTCTACCTGGGACAGCGTTCTTACACACGCGCTCAACAGAGACAGAAAGTGATACATACAACGTCATAGATTAAACTTTCTTCTCAGTATTCTTTACCTATTTTTCATAACATAGATACGTAAAAACATACACAACCATACATACGTAATCTGTGACAACAACATACACATTGCTCCCGTTCTCTATCTCCCCCTCTTCCTCTCTTCCTCTCTCGCTCTCTCAAACGAATACACGTGCAAGTAAACAATCATTCACGTTCGTCAATGTGGCATAACTACAGAGTTGTACCCACCGAATTTGGAAGGTCATAACTTTCAGTAAAATGAATATTTTTAAATGAAATTTTCTATGCATATATTATTT
>NC_068996.1:43589639-43590397 GCF_001194135.2 Octopus bimaculoides | reverse complement strand
AAGGAAGAGATAAATTGATAAATAGATAGACAGACATAACGACAGAGAGAGAGAGAGAGAGAGAGAGAGAGAGAGAGAGAGAGAGAGAGTGTGTGTGTGTGTGTGTGTGTGTGTGTGTGTGTGTGTGGTGACATCATTTCACGAACGGCAAGTCTCGCAATATCTCGAACCGAACATCTTATCACGCAGCTGTTGCTTCAGAAACAGCTCCTACTGCTGCCATCACTGATGCTGTTGTAGTTTGCACTACTGCTGCTGTTGCTGCTGCTGCTGCTAATGATGTTGTTCTCGATTTTCTTATGGTTGTTGTTGTTGTTGTTGTTGTTTAGGATGCTCACGATGACGATGACTGTTGTGGCGGTGATAATGGTGGACGGAGAAATGAAATACAAACACAGCCGTCGTTGTTATAACTGTTAATTAGCTCTGGTTAGCGCTGATCAAGCGAACTTATGATCAATGCCATAACCATCCACCCAGCCAGCCATGACCATCAAGACGTTTGCTAAGGTGTTTATTTTCTCTGCCTCTGTCTGTCTGTCTCTCACTCTCTCTAAGTTTGTTTGTTTGTTTCTCCTTTGTTTCTTCTTCTTCTCCTTCTTCTTCTTCCTGCCTCTCTCTGCCCTCGTTCGTTCCTTCTTGCTATCTATCTTTCGTTCATTTTTCGTCCTCCCTCCCTCCCTCCCTTTCTTTCTCTCTTTCTTTCTTCCTTCCGTCCTTCCTTCCTTCCTTCCTTTCTTTCTTTCTTTCTTTCTTTC
>NC_068996.1:43587279-43589364 GCF_001194135.2 Octopus bimaculoides | reverse complement strand
GTTAGATCGAGTAGATTTGCGATTAAAGACATTCCATCCATGACCGGCCAGTCTCTTTATTTCGAGTAATTTCCTTTATATAGGTGCGCGCGTGGCTGTGTGGTTAGAAGCATGCTTCCCAGAAATACGGTCTTGGGTTCAGTTCCATTGCGTGGGACATTGGGTAAGTGTCTTCTGTTGTAGTCCTGAAGTAACCAAAAACTGAGTGGATTTGGCAGATAAAATCTTAAAGAAACCTGGAATGTACACACTTACACATGTATATTATATATACATGTTCTAGTATGGCTGCATCTCTCGAGCTGAAACTAGAAAAGAAATATATATATATATATATACACACAGACACACACACATAGACACGCACACACACACAGACACACACCCACGTGTTTTGATCAATAAGTATCCGGACTGCTGCTATAGTAACGAAGCTGAAGCACGCAGAGTGAAGCCGCTTTTCATAGATTGGCCTTGCAATCTGCTGTGCGTGGGAACTAAGTTTTAACGTTCTAGTTCACTTCTGCTGTTTACAGCAGCGCTTGGAAGGAAGGTGTGTAGCGAGTGATCGCCTCATTGACCATGACATAGAAAGGTGAGCTGAGAATCTGCATCAAATTTTGCCAAAAGCTTGGCGATACCTGTTCAGAGGTTTACGCAAAGTTTTCAAAACGTTTTCATTGTTCTCTGCACAATCAAGGAGATCTTGTGCATTTGAAACCGAAGTGTCTTTTTGATCAGCAGAAAGACGTTTTGGCCAAACTTGGCAGACATGCGTCTCATACCCAAATCTTCAGTGATAAAGGACTGAACTGAAACATAACTAATTTGCACACCCTTATGGATGGTGATTCGACGATTTCATGCTGCATGCACATCTGCAATGTTCTTCTTAGTTTTGCTGGTTGCCGCTCTCCCAGAATGTTCTGCCATCTTGGAAACGTCTGAACCACTCATACACTTGTGTGCTCATACACTTCTCTCCGTGCACTTTCTGCAGCTTTGGGAAGGCCTCTGAGCAGGTATCGACATGACAACTTTCTCTGTCATGATCAATGCGACGATCACACGCTACACACGTTCCTTCCAAGCACTGCTGTAAACAGCGGGAGTGAGCTAGAGCATTAAGACTTAGTGCGCATGCACAGCAGAGTTCAAGGTCAATCTGTGCCGAGCGACTTTACTTTGCGTGCTTTAGCTTTGTTACTATGGCAACAGTCCGGATACTTATTGATCAGACCATGTATGTGTGTGTGTGTATGTGTGTGTGTGTGTGTGTGTATGTGTGTGTGTGTGTATAAATATGAGAAATAATGAAGAGAGACAAAAGATTGGTCACCAAAATATATTCTGTTGTGAAATCATTATATGCACCAAATCATGTGCTAAAAATATATTACAGATATATAAGCATACTTATAATATTTTAAAAATACATTAAAAATATATGGATATATATTTGTTCATGTGTTGAGAATATATTAAGAATGTACAAAAATATAGTCTTACCTACTTTTTAAACAACCTGCTGGGTGAACTGGAGCAATTGTGAAATGTAAGGTTTTACTCAAGGACATAACGTCACCCGGTCTAGGAACTGAAACCACAACCTTACGATCATGAGTCCAACACCCTAACCACTAAACCACGTACTTCCTCTTAGACATAAGTTCATCTTTGCATCACTATTCCCCGAGAAACGGCCGTCGGATATAAACTTCCAGATTTTAAACTTCGTTATGGATTTACTATATTTTCTACACTCGGATTTACTATAATTTATATATTTTTCGGGCCTTGTGCCTAGAGTACAATAGAATATTTATATATTTTAATATCGTTTTTAAAAAGTAAATAGGATTGTATTTTTGTACATTCCTAAGATATTCTTAACATATTTATATTTATTTATATATACTTATATCTATATATTTAAAAAAATATTTTAAGTATGCCTATATATCTATATATATTTTTAGCACATTATTTGGTGCGTATAATGATTTCACAACAGAATATATTTTGGTAACGTATCTTTTATCTCTCTTCATTATTTCTCCTATTTTCTATAGCTGAAATTCACTG
>NC_068996.1:43585435-43587146 GCF_001194135.2 Octopus bimaculoides | reverse complement strand
CGATCGATCGATTGATAAGGTTGAACCATAAGCGCACCCAAACGCATATCTTAAACACCTGTAACCCCAAAATAAATAAATAAATGTATATGCCCTATTACTTCTGTCTATTTTGTGTAAATATATGTCTATGTGTGTGTGTGTGTGTGTGTGTGGCTGTGTGTTTGTGTTCCTTCCCTCTACCGCTTTACAACGTTCCTGTAACTTGACGCTTCGGCAAAAGGGCCCGATAGAATAAGTAGTATATTTAACAAAAAAAAAAGTGTGTGTGTGTGTGGTGGTGGTGGTGGTGGTTCTCTTGTCGATTTGTTCGCTAAAACTCTCCAAGGCGATGCCCCGGCATGATCGCAATTCGGGAACAGAAACAAGTAAATGATAAACGATATTTGTAGACAGAAATAACATTAAAAAAAGAAAATGAAATAAAGCGTGCGCAGATTGGATATCGAATGCATTTTTGTCGAAGCCGACGAAGCCGACGAAGCCGAACGGACACAATAATATAAAAATAAAACATTCCTGCCTACATAGTTTAATGACCAATTCATCAATTTGGCATTGTGTCCGTTTGGCATCTTGCCCTTCGGCAAAAGTGCATTCCGCATCCCGTCCGTGTACCGAAATAAAGATGTTGATTAGACCCAAGTCCTTCCCGAGTCTTAAGGGCCAGTTTCCATGGCGTATGACTTCCCCACCTGGGCGGGACGCCAAGATTACTCAATTTTGCCAGTTGAACGAACTGGAACAACGTGAAATGAAGTGTTTTGCCAAAGAACACAACGCATCACTCGGTCACGGAATCGAAACCACAATTTTATGATCATGAGATCAACACTCCTAACCACTAAGGGACGGCGCCTCCACAAAGGTAAAGTCTTCCTCTCGAGTCACGCCGACTCATTAAAAGGCCGGTTTTCCGGTTTCAATGGCGTGTAAATCACACCTCATTGGACGGGGAAGCGGTTCATCGCAGAGTTACTCATTATTACCTGGTGGGTGAACTTGAGCAATGTAAAACGAAAGGTTTTACTCAAGAACGCAATGTCACCCGGTCTAGGGACTGAAACCACAACCTTACGATCATGAGTGCAACACCTTAACCAATAAACCACGTACTTCCACTTAGACATAATTAAAAAGATCAATAAACAATGGAGTTCCAACCATGACCGCCTCCCCTTTATTCAAGATCAATTTGAATATCTAAGTGGAAATAACATAAAATAAGTAGATGAAAAGGGGTCAAGTAGACCCTAAGTAAACCATGATAAAAGGTCTTCTATATAAAGTCTGTGGTGCTTACATTTTAATGAGATCTTCACTTGGACGTTCCACCAATATTCTTTTTAATTATGAGTAGCTATGGCTTCTACCAAATTGTAGGTTCTTATTTCTTTGTCCTCGGGATTATCCTTCCGACGGATTTCATTATAGATTGTCCTATCTACAACATCGTGTCTCATCGGCAGATAAAACCGTGATAATATTTTCAGACAACTGCTTATGATGTAGGTGATATATGTATGTATGTATGCATGTGTATGTGTGGGTGTGTGTGTATATATATGTATGTATATAATATGTAAATCTGAGATCCAAGGATTCTGATGTAAGAAGTTAGTAAGCCTCGAGCAGTCCGTAGAAGGCATAAAAAACAACATTCAAGAACAATGGTGGTTTATTGACGTAGAAGGTTGTGAATTTTTCCTGT
>NC_068996.1:43581839-43583863 GCF_001194135.2 Octopus bimaculoides | reverse complement strand
ATATATACATATATATATATATGGGAGAATATACAAATAATAACAACAGACGAGGACAGGTGGTGTAAATAACAAAAGTATATATTAGTATGACGCTCGGGAATACGGAAAGTCTTTGACGTTTCGAGCTACGCTCTTCAACAGAAAGAATACTGAGACAAGGAGAAAAACACGGAGAAAAAAAATTGAATAGTGTTCAGTCAACGGTCAATCATAATAATATATATATATATATATGTATGTATATAATATGTAAATCTGAGATCCAAGGATTCTGATGTAAGAAGTTAGTAAGCCTCGAGCAGTCCGTAGAAGGCATAAAAAACAACATTCAAGAACAATGGTGGTTTATTGACGTAGAAGGTTGTGAATTTTTCCTGTATTGAAGTTCAATAAGCTGAAAAAAGATATTTTATAGTTCACGGATAGCAGCTGGGGCTGATGTGTGTGACTTAAAATCTAAATTTAGGGGATGGAGTAGCATTAGCTAAATTTGCATATGCGTGTGTGTTACATTAGATAGGGAGGATGAAGAACTCAAAGCTGTATGAGAGCTGGTTAGCTCGAAAATAACACAGAGGAAACTGAGGTTAGCTGGACATGCTCACCGTCATTCCGAGTTGATATTGCACTCAGTGATCCTATGAGAGCCCCTTCATGGACACACTAGAAGAGGGGGACCAAGAATGACACATGTTGATGTCCTAAGAACAGACACTGATCTCTGGGAAACACAGGACATGACAGTGATGATAAGGGACAAAGACCGCTGGAGAGAACTCGTCCATGGATCACTCACGGGAATTTTACCCGTTCTAGATAGATAGATTAGATAAGGCTGAAACGATGTGAAAAGAAGTACAAAGTGGACCAAAAAGTGAAGACAGGACAATAGTTGGCGTTTTATCTTATGTCTCGATATTTCGAGGTTAAGGCTCCTTTCTCAGGACAAATGGAGAAATGATGGATAAAATAATTTGGTGCTCAGATATGTGGCGGAGGATGGGGACATGCACTGGTTGATATTGTTTCACTGACCAGTCTACTTTGGTAGCCTATTTTCATTGCATAGCGCTAATCTCAGCTTGGTAATTAGAATTGCCTCCTTGATTCTAAGGTTTCCTGTATTACACTGAGTGGCTCTGATGAATATTGTGAAGTCTTCAGTCTGGCCGTGTGTGTACTTAAATGTTAGTCAAGTGTAGAGAAAGGAGTATCGCTCATCGCTTGTGCAAACACCCAGAGATTAATGTCGTTCATGTTCCGTTTAAACTGCACTAGGTCAACACATGTGGGAAAGACAATAACAGTGAGAAGTTTCCAGACAGTCGATGTTTTGGGGAGAAAGGATTGGGTATAATGTTTAGTTCGAGGTCGGAAAACCAAAAATGTACATAAGTGAAAGGAGGGACATTCATTGTGGGGAGGAGAGGGGTGCTAAGTGTTGGCGGTTAAGAGACTTGTCAAGTCATTATTATATAGTAGCAATAGAAAGGACAGAATGACATCTCTAAAGTAATATATATATATATGTGTGTGTGTGTGCGTGTGCGTGTGTGTGTGTGTGTGTGTATGTGTGTGTGTGTATGTGTGCGTGTATAGATATATATATATATGAATAAAAACTATATATAAATATATAAATAAAAATATATACATATATACATACATACATACACACACAAACACACACACAATACACACACACATATACATATATATACAACAATAACAATAATAATAAGAATTATTATGAAGTTGCATAGCATCATCTTTAACTTTTTCTTATATACATACAGCTTTACATATACCCATGTATGTATATATTTAATATGTATTTATGTATGTATGTATGTATGTGTGTGCATGAGTGTATGTATTAATGTATGTATATATGTATGTATGTATGTATGTATGCATGCATGTTTGCATGTACGTATATATGTGTGTGTGTATGTATGCATCTATGCGAGTATACCTATATATATATATATATATATATATATATATATATATATATATAT
>NC_068996.1:43580385-43581012 GCF_001194135.2 Octopus bimaculoides | reverse complement strand
TGTGTGTGTGTGTGTGTGTGTGTGTGTGTGTGTGTGTGTGTGTGTGTGTAAGGCAAACTTAGGGGCTTGTATTTAGAGTAACCGTGAGAAATAGACACCATGGCTAAGCTAGACTCTTTCCTGTATGTGGTGTCACGAAAATGCGATACAAGTTTCAGCATTTATTATTCCTTCATCAGATTGCGGTTTCCCGCCATCTCCATTAGCATAAAGAGAATAACTTGCTGCTGTTTATAATAAACTCAAGCTTCGACAGAACAAAGTTGCGAAGTTAAATTTGCAAAACTGTGCTATCGCTGGTAGGGTGAATAAATTAACTAATTAATGAATAGATAGTGCTAGGCATAAATCTTAAAGGATGGCGTAAATCACGGTAGAAATTCTTTTGATATTAAGTCTGCTGAATATGTGCCAAACAAGCACATAACGAAGAACGAGAACAACAACAATAACAACAACAACTACTACTACTACTACTACTACTACTACTACTACTACTACTACTACTACTACTACTACAGCTGCTGCTGCTGCTACTACTACTACTACTACTACTACTACTACTACTACTACTACAACTGCTGTTGTTGCAACCACCACCACCACCACCACAACTACCACCACCAC
>NC_068996.1:43578719-43579640 GCF_001194135.2 Octopus bimaculoides | reverse complement strand
TACTACTACTACTACTACTACTACTACTACTACTACTACTACTACTACTACTACTATGAGAGCAAGAACAAGAACAAGAACAACAACAACAGCAGCAGTAACGACAGGACGTCATTCTCCCAACAAAAACGTCTCCCACCAAATTATGGACGTTACAATCACCACCAATGTTCATTTCCATATAATTTACCAAAACGACCTCTGTTCGTCACTGAACATTTTCCACGATCAGAATTCCATACAGAATGCACTCACAGGAAATCGGCTTTATATTAAATTATCAAATCAATAAATGTTCCTTTTTTTTCTCATTAAAATCCTGTATGTTTTCTGCTATTCTAAGATCAGGTAAGTTGAAAAGAAAACATACTTTACTAAAGAGGACTTATAAGACCGAAACTTAGCTAAAGTAATTGTTCTGCTAAAGACTGGACCAGCAGCACCGCTCTGAATTATGGAGTTATGTCCCTTACATTGGACAAATGTTAACGCTAAATATTATTTCATCTATAATGAAAATGTACTCCTCAGCTACATAAAGGAATTTCATTTTAGAAAGTCATTTTGTAGTTGTGTGCAAAAAACAAGAGTAAGATGGAAAAAAATACCATCTTGACTGGGCTACCAATCAACTGACAGCCCAGTTAAGATGGTATTTTTTCTTCTCTTACTTTTTCATTGCACATTTTATGTAGTGTTCTCACTACATGAATAAATGAAGTTTGTACGAAACGTACGTACTACTATAACCTATTGAATTTTATTCACCAAATCTCTTGATTTTGTTTTTGGTTTTTACCCTACCAAATTCTGGTGCCTCAAACATTTTAAGTACCACATTTAATCTTTTGATTAAATCTATATTATTATTACATACATATATATATATATACACATATATACATATATATCTGTACACTC
>NC_068996.1:43575181-43576131 GCF_001194135.2 Octopus bimaculoides | reverse complement strand
GAGAGACAGACAGAAGACGGAAAGTATGTGTATGCGTTTGTGTGTGTGTATGTGTGTGTGTGCGCGCGCGTGTGTGTGTGTGTGTCCGTGAGTGCTGATATATGAGTGTGAGTGTGTACATGTCTGCGAATGTGTGAGAGAGACAGAGAAAGAAAGAAAGAGAGAAAGAGAGATAGAGAAAGAGAGGAAGAGACAGACAGACAGGAGACAAAGAGTGTGTGTGTGTGTGTACGAGTGTATGAAAATGTGTATATTCTTTCTTTCTTTCTTTCTTTCTTTCTTACTCTCATTTCTCCCTCAAGAACAAACTTACAACACAAACTAGGGGAGATAACTTCCGTGAATCTTGGAAAAATAAGACCAATGCAATTAAGACGATGTTTTAAAAGCTAAAATTGATTAAAGCGATTGATTACTTCAGGTATTCAGAATTTCCGGTGCGAAGCATATTCTACTCAGTTGCAAAACTTAGAAGCGATCAACACGTATGTTTGTGTGATGAAGAAGTTTATTTATTATTTTTTTTCACGAACAAATGGTTTGGGGGTTCAAGCCTTCTGAACGGCATCTTGGATAAAGTATTTTTCTCTTTATTCCCTGAATCGACTCAATATCTTGTGAGTGAATTTGGTAGACGGAAGCTGAGTGAAAACACCCGCAGTGTGCGGGGTGCGTGCGTGCGTGCGTGGGCGTATATATGTGTGTATGAGCCTGTGTGCGTATATCTTTTTATCTTTTGCTTGTTCCAGTCTTTGGACTGTGGTCATGCTGGGGCACCGCCTTAAAGAATTTTGAGCCGAATGAATCGAGGTCACTACTTATTCTATCATTCTCTTTTGCAGTACAGGAATGAAAACACACCAACACCGGTTATCAAGCGGTAGTGGGACACACACACGTGCGTATATATATATATATATATATATATATATATATATATATATATATAT
>NC_068996.1:43573593-43573907 GCF_001194135.2 Octopus bimaculoides | reverse complement strand
GAATGTGTAGTAGCATGCGATCTAACATAGCGAATGCCGGACAGAGTGGTCACACAGGAGAGCTAAGAAGGGTAGATAATAAAATTGTGATGATCCCAAAGCAGAAGTGCGCGTGCGCGTGTATAAGAGAGCATGTATGTGCGTGTAAAACAGGGCTGGTGACCTTGATGTGTGCGTGTGTGCGTGTATGGGTGTTGTGCGTGTGTGGGTGTGTGGATTATGGTATCGGGCTGGGAAGTGGTCAGTGTTAGTGTGCGCGTGGTGTGACGTGATGTTGTGGTGTGTGTGTGTGTGTGTGTGTGTGTGTGTGTGTG
>NC_068996.1:43573174-43573583 GCF_001194135.2 Octopus bimaculoides | reverse complement strand
ACACACACACACACACACACACACACACACACACACACACTTACTGGGAAAAAAGACCATATAGCTTTCCATTAAATAGTAAGTTTTAAAAAGCATATAATAAATACACAGGCAAGCGGAAAACTGACAGAGAAGTTGGCCAAATCCTCATTAGTTATTGGGCAAAGCATCAGCTCAATTTCGCGCCTTCAAACGATAACATTAGTTCCCCTGGGCGCCGGCAGCGAGAAGCATATGTATGTATGTATGTATGTATGTATGTATGTATAAAACAAATAATAAATCAGTATATGCATATATACGTACAGGTATGTGCATACCTACGTCTACCAGTATATATAGGTGCATATCTGGGTACAGGACATTGCAAACAAAACGTAGACAAAAAAATAATAATAACCAGAGTACA
>NC_068996.1:43567557-43570368 GCF_001194135.2 Octopus bimaculoides | reverse complement strand
AATGCATGCATGTATGTATGTATGTATGCATGTATGTATGTATGCATGTATATATTTATGCATGCATGTATGTATATGTATATTCATGCATGTGTGTCTGTGTATATGTGTGTATGTATGTATGTATGTATGTATGTATGTATGTATGTGTGCAGTATGTATGCATGCATATATGTATGTATGTATGTACGTACGTAAATATGTATGTATGTATGTGTGTATGTATGTATGAATGAATGTATGTATGAATGTATGCATGAGTGTATGCATGTGTGTAGTTTATATGTATGCATACATGCATGTATGTACGTGTGTATGTATGTATAAACATACAATTGATACATAATGATCTATGTAAATATGTACACTCATATATAAATAGATCTTAGCATTGATTTCTATTCTTGGCAGTGAAAATTATTCTATAAACGAAAATATAATTAAAAATCACTTTAAATCAAACCAGAGGGATGAGAGAAAGAGACAGTAAAAGATAGAGAAAGAGAGAGAGAGAGAGAGTGTGTGTGTTAAAATGAGTGAGAGGGAGAGATAGATTGGGGAGAGCGATCGTGAAAGGGAGAGAACTAAACTAAACGATGATAAGATACAGCCACGTAACATACTTTACTTCGACTTTATATTATTTCTTCTCAACGACTTCGTATTTCAGATCTTCGTATCTTCGTGTTTAAACCTTCATCGTCTGACTTTAACACTGGCTTCTTAGAATCTTCTGTCCTTGTCTGTCTGTTTATCTGTCTCTCTGTCTCTGTCCGTCTATGTGTGTGTGTGTGTGTGTCTCTCTCTCTCTCTCTCTCTCTTTCTCTCTCTCTCTCTTTCTCTCTCTCTCTTTCTCTCTCTCTCTTTCTCTCTCTTTCTGCATGCCTGTCTCTTACCTTATGCCCACTCGATTTTACTCATCTTAGCTTTACGCAGAAGACAAGTAGATAGGAACATACAATTGTATGAATATATTGATGATATAGGCGTAGGAGTGGTTGTGTGGTTATGTGGCGGCGAGCTGGCAGAAACGTTAGCACGCCGGGCGTAATGCTTAGCGGTATTTCGTCTACCGTTACGCTCTGAGTTCAAATTCCGCCGAGGTTGACTTTGCCTTTCATCCTTTGGGGTCGATAAATTAAGTACCAGTTATGTACTGGGGTCGATGTAATCGACTTAATCCTTGTGTCTGTCCTTGTTTGTCCCCTCTATGTTTAGCCCCTTGTGGGCAATAAGAAAATAAGTAGCTTGCTTACGAACGACATGGTTCTGGGTTCAGTCCCACTGCGTGGCACCTTGATCAAGTGTCTTCTACTATAGCCTCGGCCCGACCAAAGCCTTGTGAGTGGATTTGGTAGATGAAAACTGAATGAAGCCCGTCGTATATATGTATATATGTATGTGTGTGTGTATGTTTGTGTGTCTGTGTTTGTCCCCCAACATCGCTTGACTACCGATGCCGGTGTGTTTACGTCCCCGTAACTTAGCGGTTTGGCAAAAATGACCGATAGAATAAGTACTAGGCTTACAAAGAATAAGTCCTGGGGTCGATTTGCTCGACTAAAGGCGGTACTCCAGCATGGCCGCACTCAAATGACTGAAACAAATAAAAAAAAAGTAATATTGTCGGAAATTCTTGTGTCTCTTCTTTTTAGTCTTTCTTCGAAGTTGCGTCGCTGAAATATATAACTTTTATATAACAGTTGCAGTTGGTATAGAAACAGGTTGACCTATACAGGCCGTGGGCATCTTATCTCTATATATTCGGATGTCGGCACAAATTGGCATCACATCACACGTTTCTTTGGATACAGTCAATGTAACTGAATCGATCGAGTATTTGATTGGGATTTCATTTTATGTTCCCCAGCTCTTGCTCAGGTCACAAGGAGAGAATAAAAGCAAAATTTGACACTGTCAGGATTTGAATTCAAAATGCGGAAATACTTAATTTAATAATCAATGAAAATTTCTTTGCACACATTCGCGCCCGTGTGTGTATTTGTGTGTTTTGCTGCCCAACGACATGGTTTCTGGTTCAGCCTTACTGCGTCCATCTCGAGTAAGTGTCTTCTATATCCCCAGGTTGATGAAAGCCTTGTGAACGGATTTGGTTGAGGGTAGCTAAAAGAAACCTTTCGTATATATTCCAATTCGAGTTATTTCTTTTAACTCATTTTTACTTAAATTATCCAAATCGCACACGCGATAGGTTTGAGTCCTTTGACTGTTGGAGATAAATTAAGAGGAATATCGTACTGATGAAGGCAACTGGGCCAGAAACACGTGCCTACAACTGTCCTCTTGTCCCCAGCCGATAAGAATGTCCTTTTCTTTAATGACATGTTAACTTCGAAGAATTTCTATTTCATTTTGTTGTGTGGAACTGATCAAAATTACCGTTTGGTAATTACGATGGAGTGCTGAAAAGTTTCTGGTTTTGGGGAAGATGAAAATACTGAAGTATCAGTTAGTTGTGATTTTATTCAACATAAGGTTGCCTCTAACCAAGCCTTTCGTGATACCCTTTAAAACCAGGAACTTTTCAGCACTCCGTATGTGTTTGTGCATGTGCTTGTGTGTGTGTGTGTGTGTGTGTGTGTGTGTGTGTATACACATACGAGAGAGTGCTGGAAAGTTCCTGGTTTTGGGTAAAAGAAAATGCAGAAGGATCAGTTAATTATAATTTTATGCAACACATTCCCCTCTCGGACTTACACACACAAGTCCTCCAATTTTTCTAAGACCTGTATAAGAACTTGGAAGGTTGGGCCTCTAACCAGGCTTTTCGCAATTCCCTTAAAGCCAGGA
>NC_068996.1:43565791-43566992 GCF_001194135.2 Octopus bimaculoides | reverse complement strand
ATATATATATATATATATATATATATATATATAACGTGTAATATGAATTCGCATTTGTCTATATACGTACGTATATATATATATATACATGTATGCATGTATGTATGTATGCTTACATGCATATATGTATGTTATCTATGTGTGTATCGGTTTGTCGGTCATGGTTATTTGTATGCGAATGTGTAGAGTACATACATACATACATACATACACACACATACATACATATACACAATATACACACACTCTTACATAAAGAGGCGGAGTCATTTTGCCAATATGATAAAAAAAGTATTGGTTCTTTTACACATTTTATTATTTTTTATATTTCTTAACCAAATCAACTGAGTGATAAGTTTTTCAATCAATCAATCCGTTACCATTTCCAGCCCCTCATCTATGACTGCCTCGGGACAGACTTGAAGTAATGAGGCACGTCGGAGACAATGACCAGCGAACAAGTGTCTCCTTAGTCTGCTGGCTGTGGATAGCTGACACTTTCCGTCATACACAGCAAAATAAGCTCAGACTTTTCATCAAATAATATTAATAATAGTAACAGCAACAATAATAATAATAGTAGTAATAAAAATAATAGCAGTAGCAACAACAACAACAGCAACAGCAGCAGCAGCAGTAACAACAATAACAACAACAACAACAACAACAACAATAATGGACTGAAATATAATCAGTGTGTGTGGGTGTTTCTTTTTGGCAAAATGACCCACCCAAAATACATGCTCCAACACATGGATTTGTAGTATGAACCTTTCAAAAGAAACAAAAAAAGAAGATGTACGTATGTATGTATGTATGTATGTATGCATGTATATATGTATGCATATATGTATAATGTGTGTATGCGTAACAGCCTGTGTGTATGGAGGTGTGTTTGCCTATCGTATACTCTATACATTTATTCGAATATGCACAATTTTTGCATGCATACATGAGACAGTACATCAAGGATTTCGTTTATTTATTTATTTTATTTTATTTTAATTTTTTTTTGTTATACATTTTGTGCGTGCTTGTAACCAATTAAACTTTTAAAAGCATCAATGATTTTGTCATTTATTTATTGTGCAGTACAATTAAACTTAAAAAATATGAAAAAAAAATATCGGAGAAAAAATAACAATAATAATAATAATAATAATAATAATAATAATAATAATAATAATAATAATAATAATAA
>NC_068996.1:43563675-43565150 GCF_001194135.2 Octopus bimaculoides | reverse complement strand
TCTATCTATCTATCTATCTATCTATCTATCTATCTATCTCACTCCCTCTCTCTCTCACTTTCTCTTTGTCTTCATTCTCTCTAATACACACATATTTATATATACATACATATACATATATGTATACATATATATGTATACATACATATATATATATATACACATATATATACATATATATATATACATACACATATATATACATACATACATATGTATACATATAAATTCAGTGTACATTTAAACACATAAGAGGTATCCATTATGGGATACTTGGCACGCTAGAAGGAATAGCCAAAATCCAAACCACTATTAGGGATAAATTTTGAAGGGAATGAAAAATAAAAATAAAAACATTTACCATCTGTCTCTTGGACTATGGTTTCTGACATTTTATTAGCAAATAAAATGATTTGCTAGGCGAAGTCTTCATCAACAGGTACGCCTAGATTAAACATATAAATACGTTTAATCTAGGCGTACCTGTTGATGAAGACTCCGCCTAGCAAATTATTTTATTTGCTAAAAAAGTCAGAAACCATGGTCCAAGAGATAGATGGTAAATATTTTTATTTTTCATTCCCTTCGAAGTTCATCCCTAATAGTGGTTTGGATTTTAGCTATTCCTTCTAGCGTGCCAAGTATACTAAGATGGTTACCTCTTATGGGTTTAAATATTCACTGTATTTATATGAACAATATATAGTGTATTGACTAATTTTTCTACTCGCTAGGCTATTGGTAGTAAAAATTTCTAAAATTTTTCTTATCCTGATATTATTAATTATACATATATATGTATGTATACATGTATATACATATGTATGTATATATGTATGTATACCACTGGATTTTGTCAAAAAGAGACGATGAGCAATGACTAGAAGAATATTGAGTGAAACCTAGCCAGTTGATTAAGCAATCGGTGAACCATCGCAGTGAAGGACTGACACGCAATGTCGTCGAGGGCGTGCAATCCTTCCTGATGACTCCATAAGTCTGCAACTGGTAACGTTTGTAATCTGATCTGCAAGTGGTTTGCAAATATATATAAATATATATATATACGAGACTAGAAAAACAGCCAACAGCTGATCAAGGGTCGTTCTTTATGTTGTTTGTTTTGTTTTCCATTTGTGTCTTTCGTTGTTCGAAAGAATAGTTCATGTTCCATGTATTCGTGCTTCGTACATTTTTGTTGTACACGTTTCATGACGTCCTGTGCCCACATATGCTTATATATGTACGTATAGATGTAAGTATGTACATATACATATGTATATATGCATATATATAATATATATTACTCTTTTACTTGTTTCAGTCATGTGACTGCGGCCATGCTGGAGCACCGCCTTTAGTCGAGAAAATCGACCCCAGGACTTATTCTTTTGTAAGCCTAGTACTTATTCTATCGGTCTCTTTTGCCGAACCGCTAAGTTACGGGGACGTAAACGCACCAGCATCGGTTGTCA
>NC_068996.1:43560649-43562390 GCF_001194135.2 Octopus bimaculoides | reverse complement strand
TATATATATATATTAGACAAATTGAGATAACAAAGCCAAGGTTGTGACGAATTTTCAGGACATTTATAAGGAAAAAGATATAGATATAATCTTACAGAAACAGATATAAGACTATATCTATATCTTTTTCTTTATAAATGTCCTGAAAACTCCTCACAACCTTGGCTTTGTTATCTCATTTTGTCTAATGTATATATATATATATATATATATATATATATATATATATGCGCGGACATGTGTATGTATATACATATGTAACCAAATGCATCTGTGTTTACATAACGTAGCGTTGTTAGCTCAAAATATATAGATATATTCTGCAGTATAACATACCATTCAGACAATATACTGTAAACACAACATTAATTTAAACATTCTTTTATTATATATTTCTCTTCCTCTTTCGTATGATCCACTTTTTCGTTTTCGCTCATGCTTTTCCACTCCAATTCTTCTGTCATGCTTAATTATTCTTTCCTCTCTCTCGTTTAATATTGTTCACATGAATGTGTGTGGGGGAGTCCATTTTGATCTTTTGTTTTATACTATAACTGCCCAACAAATTGTTTTGTTTCTCTCTGTTTTTGCTTATTGTTTTAAATATATAATTAAGTGTGTCTCCTTTCGGCTTATCTAACATTTTTTTGCTATGAAAGACAAGTCCCAAACCGTCACTTTCATTTTGCAAAAGATGGTAGCAGTGCGTAAATTTGAGTATGTACTACTTTTCCCATGAGGTTGTGTATCACCATGGGGCCACTCACTGCTGGTCTTCTTTACCTCTAATTGAAACCAGAACTAAAAGATCCATGATCAAGAGGTATTCCAACTGTGAACGCCTCGGTTCTTTTGCAAGGAGTATATCTTTATGTGTTACATAATGATGTAGTTGAGATGGCCAAATGATTAAAACAGATATCTTCACATATTTTTTTTAAAAGTTTGTTTTGTGCCATCAGGTAAAATTTACTGTTAATCCTTTCATCTTATGTCCCTTGGTAAAACATTTTATTTCTCTTTTGTCTTAAATTGAGGTCCAATAAATATTTCTGTTCCTCTTGTAATTGAACCCGTTCGCTTGTTTGGATTATCAGTTAAATTCGACATGTCGCCGGCATCACCATCATATGGATATCAGCTTCCACCATGTTGGATTGAAACCGTTTCATAATAAATGAACATTTTTATTTTATTTTATCATTTATACCTAATTAATAAAGCATGTCTTGAAACCGGAATGGTCCACCCCCATCTGCCAATAATAGTACCTCCATTCTACCCCACCAGCATTTTTGACAGTGCTGCCGTCCTCTATTAACCTTTATCCGTTGCAAAATCCGCTACCGCTTCTACTATTCTTACCACTCATATTTAACACTACAAATCCATTATCTAACTCTATTTCTGCCTCAGTCCCACCACACAATATCGAAATCGACGCCGTCACTACCATCCGACTGCTCCCATCCTTCCCCACCACTACAGTTGATAGTACTACTACTACAACCACAATCGTCCCTTTTTCACCACTAACACCACTACTGCATAGACCATCACCTTAACCATCACCTTCACCATCGCCATCGTCATCGTCATCACCACCATCAGTGCCTCCATTACCATCACCACTACGTAGACAATCGCTATAACTACTATCGTCGCCATCAACACCACCGCCAATATTATTACTGCCACTCTTACCACCACCACCACCACCACCACCACCAAAAACACCACC
>NC_068996.1:43558210-43560439 GCF_001194135.2 Octopus bimaculoides | reverse complement strand
CATTGTCGTAAATGCTAACCTTCGAAGAACTAGTTGGTTGAAAAGTCATGGGCCGCTTGGCCGACGGATACTGGAGTGGTGCCGGTTCAGGTGGGTTGTCCATGTCCTGCAGCCACTGACGCCTCGGGTAGGTACCCATCGTAGAAATGCCATCGGCTTCGTCGTAATCGTCGTCTTCGTGCTGGCTGGAGGTCGTCGAACGCACGACGGTCGATGACGTTACGTTGTAACCGGTCGGTTTCTGAATCGGTGAAACGCCGCCCAGTTGACCTTGACCTTGAAGCAAAGGGGTTCGCTCTAAAGTAGGGGTGGGAGTCGAGCGCATCGATTCGTCAATGGCCGATCGAAATTGTTGCGATTGTTGCAACTGTTGCTGTTTTTGCTGCTGTTGCAACATCAGTTCTTGCTGCTGCTGTTGTTGGAGTAACATTTGTTGCTGCTGTTGTTGTTTTTGCTGACGAAGTTGTTGCTCCAGTTGCTGCTGTTGCAGCTGCATTTGCTGCTGAAATTGCTGGTGTTTCTGCTGCGACTGCTGTTGCTGTTTTTGCACCAGTTCTTGCTGGCGTTGTTGAAATTGTTGTTGTTGCTGTTGCTGCAGTTGTTGCTGTTGCTCTTGCTGCTGCTGCTGCTGCTGCTGCAACAGCTGTTGGTATTGCTGATTCCGAGCCAAAGACGAATCAGTGGTGTGGTGTCTCGAGGTAGTCGCGTACTTATTGCTGCTGACGGCGCCAGAAGACGAGGTCAAATTACCGCCGGCTATCGGCTCGCTCGGGTGATACTGGTGGAGCGAACGAGGAGCTGTAGCATATCCACTGGCTGGCACATGAGAAGAAGGTGCCTGGAACTGTCTGTGCATCGACTGATCAGCGGAACCTTGACCAGCAGAGGAAGACGAGAAACTGCTTTGGGTCGAGTACTGCTGCTGTTGCTGTTGTTGTTGTTGTTGTTGCTGCTGTTGTTGATAATGATGTTGCTGCTGCGATTGAAGCGTTGATGATACTTCTGATCCTTCTCCACTAACAGCTATACCACCGCCACCACCGCTAATAAATACTCCACCATCACCAACACCACCACTACTACTGCTAACACTGGTGCCACCGCCACCTGCGGCCACAGCCACACCACTTCCTCCCGCAGTAGCGACGCCAGCACTACTACTTGCGCTCCTAATACTGGCACCACTTTCACCACCCGCCATAACACCACCACCGGTACTCATGCCACCCGTAGCAGTGGCTTCTGGAAGATTCTGGACTGGCTCGTAGTCAGAGCTAACTGCTCGGCCGACATGTTCTTCTTTTGGAGAAGATTTAGGATGGCCCTTGATTTGTGTTGGTTGATAATGGTAATGCTGATAGCCTGTTGACATGGCTGTCGAACCAGCTCCGGTACCAGCACCAGCACCAGCACCAGCACCACCAGCACCACCAACACCACCGCCAGCACCAGCACTAGAAACCGAACCTGAAGTCGAACCTGAAGCAAATTTATCTTTTCCGTCTTGAGGTACCACAATTGTGGGTACGGTGCGTTCTTTACCGTGCCCGTCGTTCACTTGCATCGTCGGTGCGATTCTTACTCTCTTCGGAGATGGAGCTGTCTGCTTGTAAGATCTTGTTGGATAGCCGCCGTCAACCGTTTCTAAACTAGATGGTGAAGTTTCATCGAAATAGGTCAACGGTTGCTGTAGTCCATCACTCTTAGAAACAGTCTTAACTCCAACAGCCAAATCATCCTAGTAAGCAAAAAGAAAAAAAAAGAAAGAATAAATTAAGAGAAAAATATAGGTAAATATAATAAATATACTCAAAACTATATGTCTATAGACTACATGTCTATTTGACAGTAGTCAAAACATTTGACATAAGTAAATAAGACAAGTATCTTTTTTAAGTGATAAAGTTGAAAATTTATTAAGAAGTGGAATAAGTTTATACAAATGTACGTATATATATATGTGCATATTTGTTAACAGAAATAAGAGTGGACATGAACAATAAAAATGAATGAAGATAAACGTGGCTGAGTGGTAAGAAGTTTGTTTCCCAGCCTCATGTTTCCAAATTGGACAATTATTTTCTGTTATAGTCTCGGACAGACCAAAAACCTTGTGTGTAGATTTGCGTTAATGCGATGTTACTTCGTAACAATCCTTATTATCATATTATCATTGAGATATATATATATATATATATATATAGATAGATAGATAGATAGATAGATAGA
>NC_068996.1:43556364-43558200 GCF_001194135.2 Octopus bimaculoides | reverse complement strand
ATATATATATATATATATATATATATATATATAAATATATATGTACATATATATATGTATATGTATGTAAGTATGTATATATATATGTGTGTGCGTGTGCGCGCGCGCGCGTGAGTGTCCCACCACAGCTTGACAACCAGTGTTAGTGTGTTTACATCCTCGTAACATAGCAGCCCCGCAAAAGAGACTGATAAAGTAAGTTGCATGCTTAAAAAGAAAAATGTGCTGGAGTCGATAAGTTCGACTAAAATTCTTCAAAGTGGTGCCCTAGCATGGCTTCCATTTAATGACTGAAACAAGTAAAAGATAAAAAAAAAAAATTAAAAATGTAAATTTCATACCAAATAAATTCTTCGTGTACTGAAACTATTTTCCGTGCATGAACGGAGAATGCAAGTGACCGGTCATGCTTTTGCGGCAGCTCGATTAACGGTATGCAGGAATAGCATTGAGATGAACACTAATTCGAAGAAAGAGAAGACGAGGAAGACTACGAACTATAAGGTGCCGACTTGTGCATGAAGACAGACGAAAACGCGATCATTTGGCTTTGTGAAAACATAGAGTACGCATCTGATCGGAAGCACCGGGTGGGAACTACTGCTCGATGCACAAACGTACAGAGGCTGAACTGACTGCCGATCACAAAGCAGAAACGTTAGCATGCCGGGCGAAACGCTTAGCGGTATTTCGTCTGCCGTTACATTCTGAGTTCAAATTCCACCGAGGTTGACTTTGCCTTTCATCCTTTCGGGGTCGATAAATTAAGTACCAGTTACGCACTGGGGTCGATGTAATCGACTTAATCCCTTTGTCTGTTCTTGTTTGTCCCCTCTATGTTTAGCCCCTTGTGGGCAATAAAGAAATGAGAAACGTTAGAGCGCCGGGCTAAAATTTTTAGCGGCATTTCGTCTGTCTTAATGCTCGTGTTCGAATGCCGCCGGGCCAACTCCGCCTTTCATCCTTTCGGGGTCGATGAAATAAGTACCAGTGGAGTACTGGAGTCGATGTAATCGACTTAGCCGTTCACCCAAACTCACTGGCCTTGAACCTAAAATTTGAAATCATTATTATTATTTTTTCTTTTTCTTTTTAGTAAAATTCGAGCCACATCAAATTGACACAAGTCTAGCGCAGTTATTTGATAAAGAAGTAACAAAAGATATTTGTTTTACTTTTCCTCTCAAATAAATGTCTCAACTATAACTTATTTTAACCAACAGTGGACAATAGACTGCTTTCGCAACCATGTGTATTTTACAAGATATATCACATTTTACATAAAAAGGTACAGTTGTTTCAATCACTTTATCTTATTTCTACACCAAAGGAGCCACACCCGACATATGAATGAATATATAGACAACTGTAACATTATTTTCTTTTTTTTCTCTCCATCTGTCCGTCCATCCGTCCATCTGTCAGTCTGTCTGTTTGTCTATCTCTCTCTACACACGCACGTGTATTATCATACAGAGATATTTTCCGTATTGCTTTATAAAGACAAATGTTTGAAATCAAATTAAAAACACCAAGTCATGAATATTTACGTATGGTGTATAGAGAGAGCAACTTTTACAACATATCTTGGTTTTGCTATGCGACTTACGAATTGGTCTACTGTTATAAAACCTATGACAGAAAGTTACGCAGGAGTGGCTGTGTGGTAAGTAGCTTGCTTACCAACCACATGGTTCCGGGTTCAGTCCCACTGCGTGACACCTTGGGCAAGTGTCTTCTGCTATAGCCTCGGGTCAACCAAAGCCTTGTGAGTGGATTTGGTAGACGGAAACTGAAAGAAGCCCGTCGTATATATATATATATATATATATATAT
>NC_068996.1:43554279-43556251 GCF_001194135.2 Octopus bimaculoides | reverse complement strand
AGACCAATAGAATAAGTACTAGGCTTACAAAGAATAAGTCCTGGGGTCGATTTTCTCGACTAAAGGCGGTGCTCCAGCGTGGCCGCAGTCAAATGACTGAAACAAGTAAAAGAATAAAAGAGTAATAGAGTAACCATCTTGCACTTGCTTTTTAGGCATATTTATCTAAGGATGTATAGATATTGGTATACGCATTATACTAGCGTATGTCAGTATAATCCAGTTTTGTATGAATTGGTCATCACCTTATATTTTTCATTTATTTGGCTGGTCACAAAGTTCGTTCGATTTTTGTCGACACATTGAACTTCAAGTACTGTCCCTAGTACATGTGCACTCGTTAGATACTTGACACTTCAACGTGGTTCGATGCGAACTTGCGACGAGACAGGTTGTATCTTGTGTGCGTGGGATCATCCTGAAATGGAGAACTAAAACAAACATTATCGATACCTCATGTTTTTAGAATGTTTTCAGAAAGGCAAGAAAGGGGCGGAAAGCTGCAGGAAGATATGCGTTGTGCGCACAGAGGAAGCTTTTATGGAACGTGTGTGCCAGGAGTGGATTACAGAATTTCGATCGGGAAATGCTTCGGTCCTTGCTCTATCCAGCCAACTGAGATTAACAGCTACAAAATGAGGGAGTTAGTCGATACCAAACCCTATCATATGACCAGGATGATCGCAGATATTCTCCAAATATCCAAATCAAAAGCATCTGCATCAAAATGGTTACGTCATCAGGCTAAACGTTTCGATCCATATCAACTGAATGAAGCTAGCGTCACTCTTTGGATTTCCATCTACAATTTGTTTCAGTAACATGAAGGTAACGATCAGAAAATGGTGATAGGAGACGAAAAAATAGGTCGTCTATAACAATGTTAAGGGCAAACGATCATCCGGAAAGTGCGGTGAGCCACTACAAGCGACCTTCAAAGCAGGACTTCACCCGATGAAGGTTATGCTTTCAAGTTGGTGAGGTTTGAAGAATATAGTCGTTTACGAGCAACCTCCCACAAACAGAACCATCAATTCGATTGTGTAGTGTGACCAGCAAGATAAATTAACGCAGTGATCTCTCAGATTCGTCCTGTACTCGGTAATCGTAAAAGCGACAATATCAAACCTGCACACTTCTTTGCAGACGCGGCAGAAGTTACTGGAGATTGTCTGGAAAGGTTTGCTGCACCCACCGTATTAACCTGATCTTGCGCTTTCAGATTCTCACCTGTTTCGGTCTCTTCAAAATACATTGAATATGCAAGCCCTCAGTGCTGAAGGTGATGTAAAAAGACAGAAACCACTGGAATGAAATAGTAATTATGAAACAGTTAACACTTGACAAGAAAAAACCATCATTATATATTTATATGTATATCCTGAAGGTGCGTGGCTAAGTGGTAAGAATATTCTGTTGACAGTCGTTTGGCCGTAAGTTCGATTCCTTGCAGCGCCTTGTGTCTTTGATCAAGACGCTTTATATTACATTGCTCCGGTCCACTTAGCTACCGAAAGTGATTTTTATCTGTATTTGAAAGGAGCCAGCCTTGTCATATTCTGTGTCCTGCTGAATCTCCCTGAGAAGTACTGTACGGATACACGTATCTGTGGAATGCTCAGCCACTTACACAGGCTGTTTTCTTCATCCGGAAAACATTTCTTGATCTGGAAAACTCGTCGTCGTAACCGACGGAGTGCCACTTTCCTTCCTGCACAGTCTCAGTTATCTTCTCTTCTGTTATTGTTACATTCCTTTGTTTTCTTTGAGCATTTATATAATAAGGATTATCGCAGATATAAAACTCATGGTGATCCTGTTGATCTCAGGTTACCTTGGGGAAAATTCACTGGGGTGGTATCCAGTTGCCTAGTGTAATATCATACCGCAAATGGTTTCCAATAGAAAGGATAGTACACAAGACATATATATCAACAAATATGTGCCGTATGGCTGTGTGTGTGTGTGTGTG
>NC_068996.1:43551195-43551681 GCF_001194135.2 Octopus bimaculoides | reverse complement strand
GCATACTGATCGAATACACACATTTAGCCTTTTTGTGATGGTTATGGGGTGATAGTAATAGTATGAGCTGTAGTTGTGATAGTGGCGGAGATGGCGGTGATGATGGTGGTGGTGGTGGTGGTGGTAGCCGAGGCGGTCAGGGATGACGGTGAGAGTAAGCGATATGAAAGCCAGTAGTGATGGTGGTGGAGGGAAAGGCGGGGAAGTCAAAGGTATTGATGGTGGTGGCGTCACAGGTCTGCATAGTGTGTGTATGATGGATATGGTTGCGATGGTGGTGGTACTGTTGTTTATCTTGCAGCTTTGCAATAAGTTCCAAGTCAACATATTATATCATTGTTTTGATGAAAATTGTTCATTGCTTGAAAAATATTGGTCAAGTTTATTAAAATTTAATACGTACTTAATGCATGAATTGCCATAGTTGGGCCCAAGGCCTAATGGAGAGCCCTCCACAGGAGCTAGCTTAAAAATCGCCCTTATATA
>NC_068996.1:43546035-43551127 GCF_001194135.2 Octopus bimaculoides | reverse complement strand
ATATATATATATATATACACATACATATATATATATATATATATATGTACATGTACATACATACAAACATACATACATGCATACATACACACATACATACAAGCATACATACATACACGCATACATCCATACGTACATACATACATACATACATACATACAAATGCATGCGTACATATACGGAGACCTAATTCTCTCACCTGTTCTTACTGTTCCCGCAAACCACGTTCTGTACCACTTCAACTTCTGTCTGTTTTTCTTTTCTTTTCAAATCAAGTTGGCTATGAACATCAAGTCCTATTTTTATCATCCGCACAAGGTCTATTTACTTACAATCATGTACTTTCACAGACGTTGCACTACTATCAATCTCAGAATCATGACACTCCTTGAAAGCACCGAAGGCTTCCTCATCTTCATCTGCAATTCCTTTTCCGGTGAGACCCACGAACAGGCCACTAGTATAACATTGTTAACCAGGATCTACCCTATCTATACTAACTTGTTTACTGATTACGTTTACGTCCCAATCTCCTTGTTCACCGAACCCTCTCACAACTATACAATCTTTACATCTCGCAATTATATCGGCGCAATTTCTCTCGACCGTAAACAGCTCAGACTTTTCACAACACTTGTGAACGCTTCCCATCCTTCCCTTGAGTTTCATAACTACCAAGCCCCCTATATGTATTGGCTTTCAGGCATATTCAACTCATCATTACCATTTCTATATTTTACAAAGTCTACGATTGCCATTCTTTCCTCGACTTCGCCTCATATGTTCCGTTAATAGTCGATGTTGTGTCACCGGGGTGCAGTAGACACCTGAGTCCGCAGTATTCACTGCAACTTCACCCTATAGTCTCATATACACTTGTCTCACCGAGGTGCAGTAGACACCTGAGTCCGCAATATCCACTGCAACTTCACCCTATAGTCTCATATACACTTGTCTCACCGAGGTGCAGTAGACACCTGAGTCCGTAGTATTCACTGCAACTTCGCTCTATAATCTCATATTCACTTCACTATCAACAGCCTATATTTTTCCCTCAGCGAACATAGTATTTTAGTACCTTTCCAGTGTATTATTCTACAGCACATCTGACTCACCGAATCGAGATCGTCATTTGCCACCTCTTCACCAAATATACCCAATCCTTACGTAATTTGTTAAGGTTATCTCTACAGATTCTCTATAGAAATTAGAGCCAACACTGATTTTGTAGTATAGATTGTTTGCCAACATAACATGGCAGTCTTGGCTTTAGGACTAATGTTGCTGCAATTTAGCCCCAGGAGACATCATCTCCAGCTGGCTATACGACACGATGTGTGTCCTTATATTTTCAAACAAGGGAATCTAGCACCCCCACTCAGCTCAAAACAATATCGCAGCTCAAAATAGATCGTGTCGTATAGGGGCTAAATTACAGCAACATTAGTCCTAAAAACCAGGACTGCCATGTTATGTTGGCAAACACTCTTTACTACAAAGTACTGTTGCTGAATATCTCGCGTTGTGAGATTTAAAAATAGTAACACTAATTTTGTTAAGACGTTTCGAATCCGAGACGCTTGATGTAAACAACAACAATGAGATCGAAGATGAAAAATGGATAATGGTCATATATGACATTTAATGAATCTTTGCTCCTTTATCAGCACCTTAATAAGTGTAAAATTAGAATATCCAATAATATCACAACGCCATATATAATGGGTATTTTAGCATTGAATTCGTGGATGGTTAATGGATTGGATGGGTGTTGATGAAGGAGAAAAAATTCCTGAAATGCGGCATAGATGCCCATTATCCATTTTCCATCTTCGATCTCAATGTTACTTACATCAAGCGTCTCGGATACGAAACGTCGTAACAAATCAATGCTGACTCTAATCCCTATAGAAAAATCTATGGAGATAACCTTAACAAATGATGTAGTAGCACTGCTAACAGAGTAGGACACAGTTTAGACTTATGAAGCATTTAATATACTTTGTAGTATATTAGGGTTGCATAACGAAATACGGTGTTCCTACAGGTCATTAATATCCCTTACATAATCTGCACGACTTCGCAACTCCTTATCTCTCCCTTTATTGTGAACACAACCAATCTAACAGGATCCAAAGACATTTCCTTCCTCGTCACGGACCAGCTCAGTCATACCATCGTGAACCAAGGTTTTCTATATTAATTGCTGACTCTCCGGTTAATTGCATGCAGGTGAGACTTGTCCGAGACTTAACGAACCGAACAACTTTGGGACGGTGTCCTGGTTCACAATGCCAAGTCATTTGTAGTCCACCTCTTTCTCTTGCTTGACTAAAATTCTATTTCTCTACACCCTTTTGTTTCCAGAATTGTCCTAGTTCACAATTTTCCCACATATCAGTTACAATGCAAATATTCTATTTTCCGTTATGGAACACCATATCCATATACGATAAACAACCGATTTGCCTTTCGTTATTTACATACGACCACACACACATACAAACACACATACACATGTTGCACGCCTACACTCTCGCATACATATACTCGCACGGCAAGATGTTGCATTTATAAGTTATATACAAACACCGCCTCATTCCCATTCACCTCTTGTACACACCACCTCGCTTCGCTTCCGTCCACTACCCAACGCAGTAAGGAACCTTATTCCGCACCTATTTGTAGACACATAACATCGACACATTCGTGCACCAAGATTTTTCAGTTACAACAGCTGTATTTATACACCACCATGTTTCCATTCATTACACACCACTCATACCACACACATACCTCTGCAACACATTGAATACACCTCTGCACTCTCTCACACTTTCCTCACATAGATATAACTCGCCCTCATCAGTTTGAACGCACGCACGAGCACGCACTCACACACTCATCTACATCAACGCCTACTCAATCGCTCACCCACACTCAACTAGACTTAAAACCTGTTTACATCTGAAGTATTCACTCACCTTTCGATTCCCAGACCGGGCGTTGTGAGTGTTTATTGAGCGAAAACACTAAAAGCTCCGCGAGGCTCCGGTAGGGGATGGTGGCGAACCCTGCTGTACTCTTTCACCACAACTTTCTCTCACTCATACTTCCTGTTTCTGTTGTGCCTGTAATTCAAATGGCCAGCCTTGTCACTCTGTGTCACGCTGAATATCCCCGAGAACGACGTTATGGGTACACGTGTCTGTGGAGTGCTCAGCCACTTGCACGTTAATTTCACGAGCAGGCTGTTCCGTTGATCGGATCAACCGGAACCCTCGACGTTGTAAGCGACGGAGTTCCAACAATTCACTCACCTATTATCTCCCTTGATTAACTCTTGGATGTGAAACATTAATATTTTTCCATACTCTTCTCTTCACCACTCATTTCACCACATGCTACATTAATTCACTCGTAACTCTGTTCCTTTCTTGCTTTTCTTTGAAACACGAAAGGTAAAACCCTTTCATTCCTTATTTTTCTTTTAGTATTAAACTTACATTATATATACTGTATTCTTCAACTATCCCGTTGGATCGTTCTGTTCCGAAACTTTTTCACATGCGCACATACATACATACATACATACATACATACATAAACACACAAACACACACATACATACTATGGTGGTTGACTACTCCTTATACAGAGTTTGACCACCTCCTGTACCTACACCTTAGCCCATCATGGCGTCTGATGTGGCTTTTTAAACCAGACAATGTTCTGAAAAAAAAAAAACACCCACACAGATTGCACCTCTGATTTGCACTGCCAATACCTGCAAGTAAGTTCTGCTCATTGTGGATCCTAACATGTCTTTTAAGACCTCCATTGGATTTGCAAGCCTTCTGGCATACACCACATTCAAACGTGTGCACAGACATATAGTCAGAATAGCTGGTTGAAGTTTGTTTTCCATGGGTTCGCAGGTGAGATTTGAGGCCAGCCAAAGACAGGCATGGTCTGTCGCAGACTGTGCACACAAAAAGGTCCTTGTCATTCACCTTCTCGATCTTTACATTCTTCCTTAAATATCTTTTGAGTCTTGCTTGCGTTATCCTGGCCTCTTCAAACGCTTGCATTCCATTCCACATACATACATACATACACACATTTACATACATACATACATACATACATACATACACATACATACATACATACATACATACATACATACATACATACACATACATACATACATACATACATACATACATTTCAAAATGTAACCACATGTGGATCGTTGGCGATTTTTTCCTCTGTCTTCCTTTTCTCTCAACTTTTCCTACTTCTGTTTCTGACGAAGAGCTTTGTTCGAAACATAAAACTACCTTTCTTTCCTTCCCTGAGCGTCTGTTAATATTTTGTAAATACCACATCATCGCGTTGCTATTTTTTCTTGTGTTTGTTCTTCGTTAATTTTTTTTTGTGGGAGGTTACTATATACATACATAAATACATACATATATACATACATACATACATACAAACAGACAGACAGACAGATAGACAGACAAATAGACAGACTAACAAAGAGACAAACAGAAAGACTACAAATCCAAGCCTTCCCTGGAACTGTAAAAATCTGTAAAACTTTCCAGAAATTTATCATTTAAGTATATATGAGCACGTCTATACAGGCAACTATACGCATGAGAATACATACATAAAACAAAACATACAAATCTACACATATACGCACAAACATACCCAGTTGATGTTGTTGAAATCCCAATGAAGGAATCTTGGATCTAGGTTAGAAATCGGTTCTTTCTCTATTGGCAAGGAATCTTGAAATAAAACTGAAGAATGATATACATGCATGCATGCATACATACATACATACATACATACATGCATACACACATACACACATACATGCATACATACATACATACTTAAAAAATAATGCATACTTATATAGATGCATGCAAATAGATAGACAGACATGAATATATATCTACATGCTTACAAGCATACACACAACACACACATACGCGCGCACACACACATACATACACACACACATGTATATGCATAATTAGATTTTAGAATACTTAATCTATGTATCCAACTCTTT
>NC_068996.1:43542489-43544704 GCF_001194135.2 Octopus bimaculoides | reverse complement strand
ATATATATATATATATATATATAATTAAGCATGTATGTATATGTATATCTATGTGAGTGTGACCATGTATGTATGAGTGTTATCACAGTAGCACAGTATCAATCAGACCATCAGATGCTCTTACACACCGCTGGTCACAATGCGCTTCCAATTCAGTCCTGATTGCGGAATTCCTTTCCATCTTGACTCAAATTGCTTGACTAAATCGTTCTCCCACCGCTGTGGAGGCCTTTCAAATAACCCTTTTCCGATCTCTGGGATACCACTAAGCAACTACACGGGTCCACCGTTGTCTGTGAACTTTGCGACATGGGCGGCCCACCGGAACTTGTGCGTTCGGTACTCACCGATCACATCGTTCGCTTCACTCAGTTTTCGATTTGTCTAATTCCGAATGTGCTCTCTTAATAATGTTCCGAACATGGATCTTTCCACGTACCTTTGCATCATAACCAATCGATATTCTATCCTCTTTGTTGTAGCCCACGTCTCATTTACGTGTCAGAGCGCAGGTAGGACGGTGCTGTCGAAGAGTCTGGCACATATGGAATTGTTTAGCTTTGTTTCGAACACATCCTTTATTGAGCTAGATGTTTTCCCTGCTGCCCGTATTCTCTTTGAAATTCCAGTATCCATATCTCAGAGCATATTCACTGCATGCCCTAAGTAGACTACTTCTTTACCTCCTCGATCTCATCGCTTCCCGCCACTGTTCAACCTTGTGCCATGTCTTCCGACCGTGTATATTTTGTTTTCTTGTGGTTCATTTCAAGATCTACTGCTAAGCTATAGGTGCTCAGCCCTGCCAGCATGGTCTGCAGTTGGTCTGTAGTTTCTACAATGAATACGACGACGTCTGCAAATCGAAGCTGGGTTACTTGCTCACCATTGACGTTCACGCTATCTGTCCAATCAATGTCCCTGATGACCATTCCTAGACATGCAGTAAGGAGCTTTGGAGATATGGCATCCCTTTGCTTGACACCCTTCTCATTTGAGACCTTTACTGGTGGCGATAGAAGAGCTATATCTGTTGTGCATCCAGAGTTCATGTTTCTGGGTAGTTTCTTGTACTGCGCCCCGATACCTTACATTTCCAGAGTTTTAAACACTGTGTTCATCTCAGTGCTATCGAAGGCCTTTTCATACTCAACAAAAGCGATACACTAAGGAAGCTTGTATTTGTTCGGTCTTGCTGTGTCAGTGTGAATATATGATCTATCGTACTATAGACACCTTCTTGCTCTCTCTGTTGCTGGTCATCGAGGTGTTTTGATAATTTGGTGACTATGACCTTTGTAAACAGCTTATAGAGGTTAGACAAGAGGCAAGTAAGGCGATACTTTTTAAAAATCTCCTTTATTACCCTTCATATGAAGCAAGATAACGGTTGAAGCGTACAACATATCTCTTCACCATCGCATATTAATATCTCTGTTGTGAAACCATCTTTCCCAGGAGCTTTGCCTATTTTCATTAGTTTGAGGGCATTTTCAATTTCACTGATCAGAATAGGTGGCCGGTCTTCCAGCATTTGTGACGATGTGGGATGGAGCTTTACTGATGATTTAAAAAGGTTGGTGTTAATAGTTTTGCACACCTCCTCTATATCCCCTTTGTTTGTTCAAGTGTGCCCATCCACGTTCTTAAGTGCCGTCGCCTCTGACCTCTAGAGCATCAGGCACCTCGAGCATGTTTTTAAACTTTTCCTTTCCTGTGTTGAATGGTGCTACTACTGTGACGTCCTGCAATATGTGCCGTTTATATATCAGGATCTATTCAATTTCATTTTTGCGTTTAGCGTTTGGGACTATTTAGGTCCATCTCCTTCCAGATTGCTTCTTGTATAGGCGGTTCCCAATGTAAAGTTTTCTTGTTCCTGCCAGGATAACCAAACATTCTTTTCTTTTGTTTCTCTTTCCTCATCCAAACTTACCAACATATTTTTCTTACTGTGGTTCTTTTCCAAACATTGCGTTGAAATCTTTTTAAGATGCATCTACCACGGCGAGGTGGATAGGCCATTTTAGATTGCTTCAGTTTAGAAGTTTTCCAACCTCTAGCGACGAACAGACTGCGTGCTCGCTTCTGCAAAGTAACCCTTCCATAAGATCAGTAGTCTGGTACCTTTGTAGTTTCGTTGGACCTGTCAGGGCATGCGCACCTCTACTATGGCTACCGAACTACCAGAGCTACTGTTGCACCACTATATATA
>NC_068996.1:43538025-43541257 GCF_001194135.2 Octopus bimaculoides | reverse complement strand
TTGTATACATTTATGTATCTGTGTGTTTGTAAGAGACAGAGTGTGAGTGAGTCAAGGTGTGTGTGTGCGTGTGTATGTGTGTGAGACAGAGTGAGAGAGCGGTGTGTATGTAGTATTTACTCTCTCTCTCTCTCTCATACACACGAACACACACACGAACACACAAAATAGAAAGTGAAGCTTTTTGCGGTTGTTACGTCAATACCGGAGGTTGACATTGAGGAACCTTTTTAAAGAAGTGAATCTTAAATATAAAGCAATATTATTTATTTTTAATTAAAAAAATCAAATGAAGAGCCTAAGATTTATCCGAGGTCAAATTATTCATGCATTACAAGTATGGAAGCATTTGGTGAAGTCGATTTCACGTGAAAAGCGATTACACACACATCTCTGTTTTATATATAGTATAGATATACATACATACATACATACATACGTACAAACAAACATACACACATATTTATACATACACACAAGTTGTTGCGGAAAACTTCCTGAATTTGAGTAAAAGAAAATACAGGAGGATCAATTATGATTCCATTCAGCATGTTCCCCTCTCACACTTATTGTAGCAGTCCTTCAGTGGTTTTTAGTCGTGTAATGGGACTCTGAAGGTTGGGCTCTCCATTCAGGTCTTTTGTGACGCCCTTAAAACCTGCAGACATTTCCAAGTTTCCTGCACACCCTGATATATATGTATGTAATTAAATATCTTTTACGCACGAAGCGCGCGTGCATACAGAAACACGCACACATACACACACTCATACATATGTTAACAGGTGGACAGTTTTAGAAAGAACGATCAATATCTTACTGGTAAATAGAGTGAATGAATATATCCAAAGATGTGTTAAATTCAAATTACGACAAACGTAAATAAACAAAGTTTGCTTTTAGAAGCGTTGAGATGTCTTTTTAGAAAATTAAAGAAGTGATCTTAAATTCTCAATCGCAGAATAATGCTAATAATATAGCCTGAACAGGATAAACTATCCCTATTTTGCAGAGAAAAGTGTAGGTGGTCCACAGCTAGCCACCTACACTTTTCTCTGCAAAATACTAATATGTGTGTATGTGTATGTGTGTGTATAAAAGACTTAACGATAATGCCAAAGATCCATTTAATTACAGATGATAAGATAGATACAAGCGGAAATAGATATTTTACATTTCATTATCGAGGTTCTGCATTTTACTATCTCGGTTTGCGACTGTGGTATTCTTTTGTATTTTGGAAACAGCTTTTAAGTTCCGCTTCTTTTTATTATTTATAATTTGTCTCTCTTTGAAATTTAGTTTCTCTTGCCTGACTGGGCAATTTTGCAAATCAAAAGCATTCCTCAATGTATTGTTTGTCTGCATGTGGTTATTTATTCCCGAGCCCAGGAAACGACAAAAATACTCGTATCGCTTTTTATATTTCCAGCTAGATAGATCAATAGTTTCGTTTCCTACCGATATCTTCTTCGAACGAGAACTACCGTCTTCAAGAAAATGTATTACGTCTTTGAAAACGGTTTTATAATTACTTCTATCCGTCTTCGTATAATGCTTACTGCTCTCCATCAATAATGTCTTTAAAATATGGCAGTATTTCAATGCACTTCCCTCTTCCGAGTTGTATTCATCTTCTTGCATGCTCTCGAAAATTAACGCAATGACTTCCGCTGCACATATTCTAACATGCAAATTTTTACTGCTCAGTAATTCTTCTAAGGTAACCAGAGTCTCTTTGTTGACTGCTTTTGTGATTGAAGATGACAAATCGCTGGACAGCAGCAGCGCCCAGGCTGACAATGAACAAACAATAAGAGACGTTTCTAGTCTGTATGTTCTGCACGCAGCTCTATCAATTGGCTTGCAAAAGATTTTTTCAAAAGCTGTCATTATATTTTCTACGATAGATGAACTACAATAAGACACAAAGGCCGAAATGGCTAATGTTTCCGCACATTTTTCTCGTATCGTCATCACAGCATTCGGATCATGAAGTAAATAAACGAGATGTTGGTAACTTTGTTCAAAAATCTTCCGACCATTCGAACCCAATTGTATAAGTATCAAGGCAAAAAGGTCGGTAAATATCATCTGCTCTTCGTAATCACCTTTCAGAAAAAATTGTTTCAAAATCTCTTCGAATTCAGCACTGTTCATGTGAATTCCTTTAAAATAGTGTCTTGAAAGAAAGATATTTAACTCTCCAATTTGTTCAATGCGAAAGGTAGCATCTTTGTCATTGATATATTTTACAGGAATATTTTTTAGATGTTGCAATGATTCTATTGCCTCACTAATGTTTAAATTTTTAAAAAGTTTATTCTTGTTGGTTTCCGATTGATCAACGGCTGCAATTTTCATATTAGAAGATTGATTTTTTGTCGTTTTTCTTCTGTGTTTCGATGGTATCTTAATGTAGTTCATGATTCACAGTTGAAATAAAGTACTTTTTGTTTAAAATGTATATGAAATACCTAAGAGAAGAAATAACACAAGTTATTGTTATTACAATACCTGTTTAAGTGTATGTATATATATAACTGTATGCATGTGCACATATAAATATATGTATATATGTACATATAATATATATATACATATATATACATATATATGATTATATATAAATATAAATATTTATATATATATATATATATGAAAATGTATTGATATGCTCGAAGAAACCTTTACATTTTATTTTATTTAAAAAACAACTTAAAAAAGCGATATTTCAATCGCTTATATATAAAATCAAAACATACTTCAGCGTTTCCAGTTACGTCACGAGCGCTTTCATCATAAAGGGATGCGTATTTCCGTCGTAGTTTGACTTGCATCATATTGCATAATGTATTTGCAAGAAGAAATGAGTGTTTATTAAAGTAAACAGAATAGGCTTCCGCAGATATTAGAAAAAAAGATTTGGACCCAAAGTGAGTTGGTCAACACTTTATAAGATACGAGAAAAGGTATTTTAAAAGTAAGCGCAAGATCACATATTTATAGGGATGGTAAAAATGAGACGGCGAATTATTCATGGCTTTCGTGACGACACACAAGAAAGATTAACTTGTATTTCAAGGTTATCAATGCTATTTTTGTTACCAATGGTTCTGGATTTTTCTACGTCTATCTGTGTTTTGGGGGATTATATTCTGAAATCAGTTTATAATAAGGGTTTTTTGTGTTGTTTGCTCAAAAGGTCAAATTACTGAAAATTATATATATA
>NC_068996.1:43536301-43536826 GCF_001194135.2 Octopus bimaculoides | reverse complement strand
ATATATATATATATATATATATAATATTTGTGTGTGTGTGTGTGTGTGTAGACATATATATAAACACACGTGCAGTGAATTGATAAGGATTATATATTCGGGTGGGCACCGTTTAAGCACTCTAGTATAAGGCAAGTTATGGCTAACCGGATTTATAATATACAGGGAAACTAAAAGAAAACTACTTGAATACTCGATCTGTTAACCATACTACTCAAATCCCACTCGAATTCCATGCAACAATCTTAAAAAATTACACCGAATAATGTTGTTCTAGTTACTGTATATTTGAATAGAAATATGGAATGGCAACGGCTAGAATAGCTTTGATCAGAAGTTTGTTCTATTAGGATTGACCTGCAGTCAAACAATATCAAGACAGCGTTATGTATGTATGTATGTATGTATGTATATATATATATGTGTGTGCTTGTCTGTGTATACATATGTATATATAAATATATATATACATATATATATATGCACACATACATACATACATATATATATATATATATATATATA
>NC_068996.1:43527269-43535438 GCF_001194135.2 Octopus bimaculoides | reverse complement strand
ATATATAGAGAGAGAGAGAGAGAGAGAGAGAGAGGGGGGAGGATGGAGAAAGGGAGATAAATAGATAGGTGTATGTGTGTTATGTGCATCTGTATATATATATATATGTGTGTGTGTACGTGAGTGTATGTATATGTACGTGTGTGTGTGTGTGTGTGTGTAAGTATACGTGCGTGTGTATGGTCGTGTGTGTGTGTGTCTGTGTCTGTGTGTGTGAGTATGCTTGTAAGTATGTTTGTTTGTAAAAATGCATTTTGACATTTAGTGACCAACACTGGCAAATGCATGTAATGTCTGTTTTTACTCTGTGTATTTAGTTTCACTTTATTGCCTAGCTTTTATGTGCAATAATGGAAAGATCACCGTGTTTGAAATAAAAATGGAAAATTGTCCAGCGGATATAGTATGCTTGTTTATTTTGTGATTTCGTAGGTGTTTTAGCTATCGTTACTGGGAGCAAGAATGAGAGGTGATTGTGACTTATTTACAACTGAAAGTTCTTCAATGATCCTCTCAAAATCTAGTTTTCACTGGAACCTTGGTCACAAGCAGAGAGAAAAGGATATGAATGTTATACGCCAGATATTGGTCAATACCAGTGTTTATCAACGGGGGTCCGTATGACCCTTGGGGTTACATATATTTTTGTTGCTAAAATTTATTTATAATAAATTGGTTAGACTTCTACAATACACAAAATATTTTGACATTTTAAAAAAACTACTGTTCTTAATAGTATTTAATTATAAAGATAGGCGCAGAAGTGACTGTGTAGTAAGTAACTTGCTTACCAACCACATGGTTCCGGGTTCAGTCCCACTGCGTGATACCTTGGGAAAGTGTCTTCTACTATAGACTCGGGCCGACCAAAGCCTTGTGCGTGGATTTGGTATACGGAAACTGAAAGAAGCCCGTCGTATATATGTACACACACACACACACACACACACACACATACACACACACACACACACACACACACACACACACACACACACACACACACACACACACACACACATATATATATATATATATATACGTATGTGTGTATATATGTTTGTATGTCTGTGCTTGTCCTTCCAACATCGCTTGACAACTGATGTTGGTGTGTTTACGTCCCCGTAATTTGCGGCAAAAGAGACCGATAGAATAAGTACTAGGCTTACGAAGAATAAGTCCTGGGGTCGATTTGCTTGACTAAAGGCGATGCTCCAGCATGGCCGCAGTCAAATGACTGAAACAAGTAAAAGAAAAATAAATAGAATAAGATCTTTTTAAAACATAGAATGGCTAGACAGGTTCACCCAAGTAAAATAATATTCAAAGGTGTACATAGGTAAAAAAAAAAAAGAAAAAATGGTGGGGAAACTCTATTCTACCAAACTCCTGTCTTAATTGGTAGTTGGCTTCAGCAGCCGAACGATGCTCTAAGTGAATCCTCTTTTAAACAGTACTACAATCTTTAAGAAAAGTCAAATGAGAGTCACTGCGTCATCAAACACTATTAATCTCAGTCTGAATGCTGAGCTGAATGTTACGAACTTCATTAATGGTACCAAAGAATCATATGATAGTTTTAACCTTGTGGTGAAGCTGAAACAAAACTTGATATATGACTGCAAAGAACTAAGTTATTCTGTCAAGTGTATGTTTAAATATCTTTCTTATCATGCTGGGCCTTATAAATGTAGTCAAGAGCCGTAGTCAGTTTTGGGGTTACTGTACCAGTAACGATGCATTATCATACGAGCAACTGTCAACAAATACTATGATTTAAACATCTCTAATTGCCTTTCATGGAAAATCCACTGTATTCACATAAATCCAAAAACGCACCTCAAAGGCTGGAGAGTGCCTTTTCGGAAAAAAAGAAGCCATTTTTGAAAAGATGTTGTTTTATGCATTTTAAAATTTTTATTTTTTACTTTTACTAAACATGAATACGATCTGCAATAGGATAACATATAAAAGATAAATATTTATTTATCGCTCAGACAAGTGCAATAAATTGAGCCAGCTGCTTTACTTTTATGTTATTTGTTTATTTATTTATTTTAGTTTGGAGGTACACATGAATGGGTGATCAAACCTATTGGCTTCAAAGGTTGGGAATGTTGTGAATAGAACTAAGTCTGAATTATTTGACTATTATTCCCTCAAAGTTATGCCGTACAGACGCCTGCATCTATTTTCTGATCTAAATACCCTTGCTCTTTCTGCTTAGTGATTTCTTTTCAGTAACGCCTTAACATACATATTCATTACTACTCTGGAATAGTAACGAATGTTTAAACTTAGATTCGCAATACTGTCTACGTTTTTATTCCTTTTTCTGTCAGTTGTAAACTACAAGCATCTTCTTACATTCCCCGATTCACAAGTGTATTATCAAACATCAAATAACCAAGGAAGATATAGCAGTCAGCGTATTCTTTAGCGAAGCATAAATAATTAGGATATCTTTTAATATCAAAACTTAAACTTTATATCATTTAAATAACTTCAACAACTGTATAAGAAAAGCCATTACTCTTTTTTACTCTTTTACTCTTTTACTCTTTTAATTGTTTCAGTGATTTGACTGCAGCTATGCTGGAGCACCGCCTTTAGTCGAGCACATCGACCCCAGGACTTATTCTTTGTAAGCCTAGTACTTATTCTATCGGTCTCTTTTGCCGAACCGCTAAGTTACGGGGACGTAAACACACCAGCATCGATTGTCAAGCGATGGTGGGAGGACAAACACAGACACACAAACATACACACACACACACACACACACACACACATATATATATATATATATATACATATATACGATGGGTTTCTTTCAGTTTGCGTCTACCAAATCCACTCACAAGGCTTTGGTCTGCCCGAGGCTATAGTAGAAGACACTTGCAGAAGGTGCCACGCAGTGAGAATGAACCTGGAACCATGTGGTTGGTAAGCAAGCTACTTACCACACAGCCACTACAAATAAACCTATTTAAAAACATAGAACTTTCAATCCAGAGTTGAATTTTTCAGGCACACTTCACACTTCCCATCCTTAGAGCAAGTTTTGTCTAAATGTACGGATTTGGTTTTTACTTTTTAGCCTTTTACATGTTTCACTGCCCTACAATAAGATATAATTATCATTTCCGATATGGTGCTTCTTCGTAACTGCTCCCATCCAAGAGAACATTCAGTGACGTCCACTAGGTATGGTCGTACTTGCAGATAATCGCAGTTACTATAACGGTATTTCTTCTTTCTATCTCAGTCGTTTTATTTCACTCCGGCTACTTCCACACACGTCATTTCTTTAAACTATCTAATGCATTTGTCATTTGTCGTCCTGCTTCTCATCACTCTTAAAGAATGGTACTTTTAAATTTCGTTTAACATCGGTCTCAAATTTTGGCAATAGGCCATCAATTTCGGATGAATGCTTAAGTCGAGTACATCGATTCCAGTACTTGACTGGTACTTGTTTTATCGACCTCGAAGAATGAACAGCAAAGTCGATCTCAGCGGAATTTGAACTCAGAACCTAAAGATAGACGAAATTCTGCTAAGCATTAAGACCGGCATGCCAACGGTTCTTATTTCTTTATTGCCCACAAGGGGCTAAACATAGAGGGAACAAACAAGGAGGGAGAAAGGGATTAAGTCGATTACATTGACCCCAGTGCGTAACTGGTACTTAATTTATCGACCCCGAAAGGATGAAAGGCAAAGTCGACCTCGGCGGAATTTGAACTCAGAACGTAAAGACAAACGAAATACCGCTAAGCATTTCGCCCGGTGCGCTAACGATTCTGCCAGCTCGCCACCCTGATTTCACTTAATATCACTTCGTGGTTGTTAGAGTGGTCGGAAATCATTTGAGAAGACGATCCTTCGATGCAGGTTCGATTCTCCATGGGGACATTTCAGTTTCTTGTACCGTAGATTTCCAGTTGTCAATTATCTAAATAGGGATTATCTCATCTGTCTCTAAAGTACGACAAGGAAACACCTCTATTAATCTATAGAGAACTCGATGTTATGGGACACCTACGTTTTCATTTCCTCCTTAAACGCCTGCACTCATATTTATGCATTAAAGCCAAGCCAAAGAAGGGATCACTGAGTGACTTCTTGACCTACTAGAAGTAGCAGTTAAATCTCATTGACATCTCACTTTTTCTTTAAAAATCATATAGGTAGAACATATTGGCTAATGCAGTCTGAGATAAAAAAAAAAATATGCATGAAAATTTAGAACAGTCAGAGTTGGAGTACCTTTGATCGTAGGTGTGTCGGAATAGCAAGAACCTGGGACTAAACAACAACGACGACGACGACGGCGATTACAGCAATAACAACAAGGTATTGGTTTCACATTTTGGTACAAGAAGAGCAATTTCGGATGAGAAAGTAACTTAATAATATCGACCCCACCCCCACCCCACTGCTCAACGGGAACTTATTTTATTGACCCCGAGGAAATGAAAGACAAAGTCGACCTTGGCCGAATTTGTACTCAGAACGTACAGATGTTCAGAACGAAATGCCGCTAAGCAACTTGCCCGGCATGCTAACAATTCTACAAGTCGGCCACCTTTGCAACGGCAAATCATTGACGTTTCAACAACACTCACATTTACATATAGCTTTATATCACGAGGTAACAAACGAACCTCTTCTAGCTCAGCCTCTTTTTCTCCGCACGCACATACAAGCACACACAATCCAAAAGACAAAGCATCTGCTTGTCCCTTGATTTGCTAAAAATGGCAGCTGATACCTTCATGTGAAGGGGTGAGAAAAGAAAAGAGACATAGGATATTGTAGACCCTTCTTCTTTACAAAATGATATGATGGTCACGGCAGGAATTATTTTGATCATATCATAGATCTGCTCCATCAAAATTAACTTGATAAGAATAAAAACAAAAACAAAATAAAAACAGCAACAATAAAACAACATCAATGAAAAGAAACGAAGAATAAGGAAAGCTTTAAAATTTCTGAATCTTTATAAATGGCTTCGGACTTAGATACAAGGCTAATAATTTTGAGGGGAAGGAGTTAGTTGATTGTATCGACTCCGGTTCTTGATTTAACTTACCCCGAAAGAATGAAATGTTGAAATACGTATTGCTTTCACGATCACAAAATCAGGGTTTCGATTCTGGAACGTCGTGTTCTTGAGTAAAATATTTCGTGTTACTCAAGGCAACTCAAGCTGTAAATGAGTACTCAGGTGTAGAGAAAGAACGCTCCATTCTCGGTCACTTGTATGCCATGAAAAACCGGGTAACAGGAACCCCACCCTATGAGTTCTGTACCTCGAAACAGTAAGGACCAGGGGGATTTGTGATGATGGTGATAATGAAAGAAAAGAAAAAAAAAATTGCCTTCGGTGGGATTCGAACTCAGAAATGTAACGAATGGGAACAAATGACGCCAGCCAATTTTTTTTTTCAACCTTTTTACCTTCTCCGATCTATCAACTCTACCAGCATACTACCATTTTTAACTTCCTTGAAATAAAAAAAATTACCATCGTTTGATAGATAGTTTTGTAACTCGACGCTATATATTCTGAGAAGTCGGAATGTGTCTGTACCGATTAACGTTTCTTGTGCAGTTAGATAGGGAAATGCATCATCTCTTTCCTTGATGCATCTAATGAAAACCATAAGATAAAACAAACAAACCTTTGTAAGTCTTTTTATATAATTACACTATCATTTCCTTTAGAGGGAAAATGCTGTTATTTTATTTATTTATCTATTTTTGCTATTTGCGTTAGACATATCTTCTGGTTTACTTAATTTTATTTTTTAGATAGTTATTTATATATTTGCAATTTTGGCTATTTTTAGTTATTCCTATGCTTCACAACAGAGTTATAAATTGCAGAAAGTTTTTTTTTTTTAAAGTAATAAAGGAAAACAAAAAATTTTTTTTACTTATTTTAATAAATTTTGTTAAATTATTTTTGTTTTTGGTAAATTTTTCAACTGTCTGAGTCTTCAGATTATTTATAGATAACCACAAACACGATCTGAAACACACACACACACACACACACACACACACACACACACACACACACACTCATACGCACATAAGCACACATATGTAGACACATGCACACACATACCACATACGTATACGGTCACACACATTCACTTATATATAAACATTTGTGCATATTCGTGATTGTGTATGAGTGTACGCATGTATGAATGTATGTATATATATGTGTATGTGTGCATCTGTGTGTGTATACACACACACACACACACACGCACACACATATATATATATACTTATTTACATCATATATGTGTACATATCTATATATTTTATATATGCATATGTTTATATATCGTAAAAATATTCTCCATGTATATATTTATAAAAAACAACCATATATATATATATATATATATATATATATATATATATACGCTTGTATGTAAGTATGTATGTATGTATGTATGTATGTACCTGTATGTGTATGTGTGTATGTATGTATGTATGTATGTATGGATGGATGGATGTATGAATGGATGCATTTATGTATGGATGCATATATGTATATGTGTGTATGTATGTGTGTATGTACGTATGTATGCATGTGTGTGTGTATACCCCCCCCCCCCATAAAATCGAAAATACATTATCAACAATTTATGTAGCTTACACGTGTTCCAAATAGCCTGCCACAGTGCGAGTTCTGTACATTGCAGTATGCATATTAAAAGTATCCTTCATCTGATCGTTTAAATCCCTCTTGAAGCATTTTGTCTTTGAGAAGAATCGCTTGGCAGTTTAGATGCTCTGTATTTCTGGCAAATTAATCGAACAAATGAGATATCAATAGAATATGCGTACTGCAATGTGTAATGCTTGCCTTGTGCCAGGTTACACAAAATACGCGTAAACTAAATAAAGCGTTTGGCTAAGTCAAAATGTTTTTTTATATTCTTCCTTCCCACTTGGAGTGTTTAAATGTAGTTACAACAGTAATATGTACTTCTACTGAAATGAAATTTCAGTAAATTTTCTGTATCTTTGTGCAGCTGAAGATTGCTCTGCATTTTACATTTAATGTAATGCTAACATTGCTTAAATAAATGGAGTTGGATTAAACGATCGTACTGCAGTAACCTTGAATTATCCTTGTTGCTAATTTTGATTTTTGATCACCTTATTTTGGGGAATTGTTTGGATAATACCATACTAAATTCTGGTGCCTAAACTTAAGTACCTTATTCACTTTGAATCTAAATTATTTCATATATATATATATATATATATATATATATATATATATATATATCCTGCCACAGGTTGGTATAGATAAATTATGCAGCGGAGGCTTAATTAATGTGTTCATACGACAAACTTCGCCAGACTACCAAAGCACTCTCTTTTTTTTCCCCGACTATGGCGACCTCTACTCATTATAAAAGTTCGGTTAGTCCATTCTTCTAATCCGCCAGGGGTATCAATGACTCTCGCCACAACAATGCATCTTCATTCTTTATGTTTTTGTCTAATATCTTCTGCGATTAATACACAAGAAAATAATTGACGTGATACCTCGGATTAACAAAGTGTACCTGTCACAAGAAATGAATAACAACATAGACGCATTACCATAATATTGAATAGATAAATGTGTCAACCGGTTTCTATTTCCACAGAGGTGATCACCTGAATTATTTAATCCTTATTTTCCTTCATATATATGTAGAGAATACATAAGGGTTTTTTCGTCAACTGAAGTAATGTAGTAAGTTTGTACTTTAAATACCTAGTTTGGTTACTACTAAATCTCCGACTTGAACTACAACTGAACAATGTGGTGCTGTGAGTACTTATGAAAGGTGGCTAGAAGTTGTTTCTGCTTGAGCGGGGAAATATAGGTTGAAATAGAAAGTGAAAAAGCAAAACATTATTTACATTATTTACATTTGACGGATATTTGTCCTCATCTTGTCTGTTGTGAACACAACGTTTCAGTTGATATACCCTCCAGCCTTCATCAGGTGTCTTTGGGGAAATTTCGAACTTGGGTTCTCATTCTTAAGGTATTTTTCGATGTTATTATTATTATTATTATTATTATTATTATTATTATTATTATTATTATTATTATTATTATTATTATTATTATTA
>NC_068996.1:43522586-43523893 GCF_001194135.2 Octopus bimaculoides | reverse complement strand
TATATATATATATATATATATATGTATGTATATCCGTAATTTCACTGGCATACATACAAACATAATGACACTTGCTCCAAAATGCTCAAACAGAGACCCACACAAGCAAAACAGTAAAAGTTTTTTCGTCTTAACTCAACAGAAATAACTTTTGCAGCCATCTTTTATAACTTAGATTATGTCAGTTTTCCCTTGACCGCTTCCTGACCTTCCCCTAATCTTGAATATTCTTTTTCTTTATCTTATACATTCTTTTATATATCTTATACATTCTTTTATATATCTTATTCAGCCGTTCTCTAATCGCTATTCTCCACTGTTATTATTTTTTTTCTTTTTGCTTATCTATTTTGGAATTTGTTCCTTTGCCTAGACATGAGAGGTCTGATTAATAAATATCCGGATTGTTGTCTTAGTAACAAAGCTAACGTATGCAGAGTTATGCCGTTGGGTAAAAATAAACCTTGAACGTTGCTGTGCCTGCGCACTAAGTTTTAATGTTCTACCTCACTTCTGCTGTTTACAGCAGTGCTTGGAAGGAAGCTGTGCAGCGTGTGATCGTCGCATTGACCATGACAGAGAAAGTTATCATGTTAATACCTGCTCAAGTTGCAGAAAGTGTATGGAGAGGAGTATATGAGCCGCACACAAGAGAACGAGTGGTTCAGACGTGGAAACGAGCTAGAACGTTAAAACTTAGTCCGCATGCACAGCAGAGTTGAAGGTCAATCTATACCAAGCGGCTTCACTCTGTGTGCTTTACCATCGTTACTATGGCAACAGTCAAGATATTTATTGATCAGACCACGTACTTTACCACCAATATTTAGATTTCTTTATCACACCTATAAATTCATCCAACACAATTTTGCTCCTAAATAACTGTACTTCTAACACAGGTACAAGTCCCGAAACGGACGAGACAGGATAAATCAATAAAACAAAATCAGTGTTTAATTGGTATTTTTGGAATCGAATTAATCGAAAACTCTTTTTTTTATACTTATTTCGTTCTTGCCTTTTGTTTACTATATTCATGATTTTTTACTCTTTTATCTTTTACTTGTTTCAGTCATTGGATTGCGGCCATGCTGGGGCACCGCCATGAAGAATTTTTAGTCGAATGTATCGACATCAATACTTATTTCTTAAAAGTCAGGTACCTATTCTATCAGTCGCTTTTGCCGAACCGTTATGTTATGGGGATGCAAACATACGAACATCGTCTGTCACGCGGGGACAAACACAGACACACAAAAACACGCACACACGCGCGCGCGCGTGTGTGTATATATATATATATATAT
>NC_068996.1:43521037-43522576 GCF_001194135.2 Octopus bimaculoides | reverse complement strand
GTATGAAGGTGCATGACTCAGTGGTTAGAGCGTCGAGCTTACGATCGTGAGGTTGTGAGTTCAAATCTCGGACCGGGCTGCGTGTTGTGTTCTTGAGCAAGACACTTTATTTCACGTTGCTCCAGTTCACTCAGCTGTAGAAATGAGTTGTGACGTCACAGGTACCAAGCTGTATCGGCCCCTTTGCCTTTCCCTTGGATAACACTGGAGGCGTGCAGAGGGGAGACCGGTATGCATGGGCGACTGCTGGTCTTCCATAAAACAACCTTGCCCAGACTTGTGCCTCGGATGATAACTTTCTAGGTGCAATCTCATGGTCATTCATGACCGAAAGAGGTCTCATATATGTATATATATATATATATACATGATAGGCTTCTTTCGATTTCCACCTACTTAATCCGCTCACAAAGTCTTTGGTCGGCCAGAGGCTATAGCAGAAGACATTTGCTCAAGGTGGAACGTTGTGAGACTGAAACCAGAACCATGTTGTTGAAAAGCAGGCTTCTTAGCACACAAGCACGTCTGTACCTGATGTGAACTCTTTTGTTGAAACATACTTCGTTGTATCTCGGGAGGGTCATTATGCAAATAATGAACACACGCACTAATATTATTTCACTTGTATTTATTTTATTTGTCAATTGATTAACTATTTAAAACATTAACAAATCGATTCTTTCATTGATCGTTCGGTCAATAGATCAATGAATTAAATTCATCAAAGTCATTTTGCCGCCATTCGTGACATCATCAATGACACACCCTTTATATTTAGAACGTTTAAACTACTTCGACATTTTTCTCTAATAATGATGCTATTCATATTTGTTTATTGCGATATAAGTTTCAGAGCGAGGATATCTTATCACTTGTTGAATAAGCCATCATGTGAGGCTTCAAGTTCCAGTCGAAACTAGCTTTGTAATATGCATATATACTTATATGCACACGGACATTTACATATGTATACACATAGACAGACAGATAGGCACACACACACACACACACACACACACACACACACACACACACACACACACACACACACACACACACACACACACACACACACAGAAAGAGAGAGAGAGAGAGGGGAGAGAAAGAGAGAGCAAGAGAAAGATATAGATATATAGAGAGACAGAGCGCGAGAGAGAAAGAAAGAGAGAGAGATAGAGACAAAGAGAGAGCGAGAGAGCGAAAGAAAGAAATAGGTGGATAGACAGATAGACAGATATATAGAGAGAGCGAGAGAAAGAGATAGGTATATATATATATATACTAGCAGAAATACCCGGCTTTGCCCGGGTTAAAGAAAATATTGAAATCTAAAAACGCCGTCTAGACTACGCAACCCTCAACTGTTAGTAGCTACGATACCATATTTCTACATTAATAACTCTCCAATCCATGCCAGCATGGAACATAGACATTAAGTGGAATGCCAGTCTCTCATCTAGGAGGGCCTTGAAATCAATGTTACCAACTGGGGACTATGTGTGTCGTAGTGATAATAAAAAGACCCAAAGGAGGTCTGCA
>NC_068996.1:43514942-43517717 GCF_001194135.2 Octopus bimaculoides | reverse complement strand
TACGTTCTGAGTTTCAAATGCCACCGTGGTCGACTCTGCCTTTCATTCTGTCAGAGACGATAAAATAAGTACCAGTCAAGTACTGGGGTCAATGTAATCGACTCGTCCCTACCCACATCCTGTTTGATGTTTTAACGATTCCACTGGCTCACCATTCTAGAATGCTACTTTATTAATCGACCTCAGAAAGACGAAAGGTAATGTTGTTCTCAGTGGATGCTCATGGCTTAGTGATCAGAGTTTTGGACTCATGATCGTAAGATTGTGATTTCAATTCCCGAACCGAGATGTGTGCTGTGACCTTGAGCAAAACACTTCATTTCACGTTGCTCCAGTCCACTCAGCTAGCAAAAATGAGTAATCCTGCGACGAACTCGCGTTCTGTCTAGAGAGGAATATATATACGCCAGAGAAACAAGCTATAAGCTCCTTGCAGAGTAACGGGATCTCAGCGCAACTTAAAATCAGCACAACACACTGATGCCTTAACTAATTCGCAACAAATATTGAATTATTGTTTTGGTTTTAAGGCTTAAACAAATTTTTGCTTCCATATGTGTTCTGAATGACTTCGTCAGTGGATAGTTTCAAATGTAGATGAGAGTGCATTTAGATTCGTTGGCAAAAGAGAGATTCCCCACTATCTTACTTTTAATGTCTTATATCTAAATTTTTCTGTGCATCTGGTTCAAATGATAGTGCACCATTTTGAAATGCAAATATTTATAGTACTAGTATTTCGTGTGTGTTCATGTACACACCTTTTATCAGACTTTGCAGTGACTAGATGAGAGTCTGTTTATATAGTATTATAGTCGTAGAGGAAAATTTTGCGATGACTAATTCTTATATTCTCATCGAGGTACAAAGATACACAGTTATAGCAATTGTGAAGGCGTATAGCTCAGTCTGATGCTATTCATTACACCCAACTCTTCTTCTCTAGAAAGTCATTCCTCTGTAATTCTTTCCCTGCGCATGTTTTATAATCAATCGTTAACTTGCAGCTATTCGAGGTGCAGTTATTAAATCAATCCAATCAGTCTACAACAGTATGCAAAGTTACAGTTTATTTTTTTCTTTATACTCATTTGGTTTGATAGTAGATCCTTTACTCATTCTACCAAAATAAAGTGAAAACAAAACGGAGCTTCAGTCGATCAACGTTGACTATGCATTTGCACATGTAATTTCAGGCTTGGGCAAGTTTTTTTTTTAAGATGACTAGCGATTGCTCATTCGTGCATGTCTTCTTTCGCTACGTCATTGATGTCCAAGTGAAATACTGTCCATTTGGGTCGACAGGGGTTGGAACCAGTGTCGTTGCAGACGTTAATATTAGAGCTGAAAGAGCTAGAACCGATATCACAAGAAATCATTTCCGACCTTCTAACAACTCCGCCAACTCACCTGCAGTGGATGAGTATTTATTTTCCACCCACAGCTGCTATCTACTCCGAGAGGGTAAAGAGCAGACTTCTCTCAAGAGGGTTTCAATCTAAGAGCGCAGAAAGTCGGGACAAATACCGCGAGGCATTCTATGTAACGTCTGGCGAATTTACCAATTCACTGCCTTCATGAAGATCTAAAAGAACAGAAGTACCATCTAGCATAGTCTTAAGCCGATCAAAACCCTTCTGAATAGAATTATGCAGACAGGAAGTGAGTAGACAGATTGTACACGTAAATCACTGGATCCGCCTTGACACAAGAAGAGGTAGCACAATGGTGATTTTTATTTGAGATTACGTTAAGAGTAGAATCATAGAATTGCCTGTGCTATACTTAGTACAGCAGTACAAATACTTATAGTGCGATTTGTAGGTAGCGCAGGTGATATAGCACCTGGAATACTAATTATCGAAATGTGAGATCCGTTTACAAATACATGCACATATAATCATATAATCATTTGCGTGTGTATAAATGTAAATGGATCACATATAATCTAATATAATTATGTGTGTGTGTGTGTGTGTGTGTATAGATACATATATATATACACACACACACACATATATAAACACATATACGCATATATATATGCATGCATACACACACACAACGTGCGCATACACACACTCACACACATACGTACACACACACACACATATATTAACACATATACGCATATATATATATATATGCATGCATACACACACACAGCGTGCGCGTACACACACTCACACACATACGTACACACACACACACACACACACACATATATATGTATAATTATAAGCATGTGCATATATGTAAATACATGCACGCACAAATATACGTATACAGACCTAACATTGTTGACAGATGAACATGTACTGAAGCAGTGCATATTTTAGTTCATCTAAGCAAGGTATTTAATCGTTGGGAGCGAACAATAACACAACAGGTAGTCGATACACACCAAACTACCAACCCACCCAAGCACACACACACACACACACACACACACACACACACACACACACACACACACACACACACACACACACACACACACACACACATACACACACACACACACACACACAACACAGCACATATAATGAATCGTTTCAAATATTCCAGTTTGTTGACAAGTTAGCAGTTGTGAGACACTATCGGCAGTACTAATACAGATTATGTATGACCGGATTATCATTGGATGATCTTGAATTCTGTAAACATAATCCAATAACATGTACAACGTAATTTAGATAGCAATTTCAAATTTTATACACACACACACACACACACACACACACACACACACACACACACACACACACACACACA
>NC_068996.1:43513717-43514589 GCF_001194135.2 Octopus bimaculoides | reverse complement strand
ATATATATATATATATATATATATATATATATATATATACGAGGGAGTGCTGTGAATTTCCTGGTTTTAAGGGTGCCAGAAAGGCCTGGTTGGATGGCCAACCTTCCGAGTTCTTTTATGGGACTTAGAAAAACTGAAGGATCGCTGCAAAAAATGTGTGAATCTGAGAGAGAAATAGGTTGAATAAAATCATAATTAACCGATCCCACAACACGAAGATAAAGTTGTTCAGTACTGCAGTGCCCACTCACCTCCTCTTCGTCACGAAATATATGGCCTCTATAACAGGCATATGGGTGCCATCTTGCATATCATATGGCGGGATCGCGTTTCAGATGTAGAGGTCCTGTACTACGCTGGTGCAGTGCAGATAGTATGAAAGCCCTCATTATCTCATCACAATTGTGCTGGGTGGAACATACTTGCGGGATGGAGAGCGGCATGATCTCGAAGGTAGTTTTCTACGCTTAACTGTGTCCGGGAAGGAGAAGCTGCAGTAACCAATAATTGCGATATAGGGATGTATTGAAGAGACATATGAAGAACTCCGGCATTTTCTCAGGCATTTGAAAGGAGAATGCCTTGCGGCGCGATGAATAGCACCGATCGCTGAAGTTCGTAATTCCTGCTATTTATGAGAAACAACAAAGACAATGCCAAAGACAACACATGAGACGTCACTTCTCCATTGCGTTAAGTAGCTTCACGTGCAGCTGGTGACATCGTTACTGAAGATCAAGGACAGGCCTTGAAACTTACATGCGGGTTTGTTAGAGAAGATTTTTGAATAGAACAGTGAACGCAAACTTCAACGGATGTCGATCACACACACACACACACACACACACACACACACACACACACACACACAC
>NC_068996.1:43512498-43513148 GCF_001194135.2 Octopus bimaculoides | reverse complement strand
ATATATATATATACATACTTGTGTGTGTGCATGTATGTATGTATGTATGTATGTATGTATGTATGTATGTATGTATGTATGTATGTATGTATGTGTGTATGAAAAAAAGGAAGAGCAAGCACGATTCGACAGCTGTTTAATTCCACTACACATGTTTCGATACAACATGGATCCACATATATGCAGGGTTTAAATTTAAATTAAGTAGATTCAAAGGAGTCAGTTGGATGTGATAGCATCGAAGTCAAACATTTACTTACGGAGACAACGGTTTTATATCACCTGAGCAGATACAACTAGGTCCTATTATACAGGTAAACCGTTACTTAATTTAAATTTAAATTTATATCTTGTATATATGTGGTTCTATGTAATATCGAAACATGTGTAGTGTTTATTAAACATCTGTCGAATCGTACTCCGTCTTAGTTTTGACTCTGTTAATTCTTTCATTTTTATTTTTCAGACACGAAGAATGCCGCCTACACTTAGAATTGGTAGTATACCATAATACTGCCGGGTATATAGTAATTATAAACTCTGTTTTGTAGTCTAATACGTTCTTAACGGAATACACCTCAACAAATATCTCTCTCTCTCTCTCTCTCTCTCTCTCTCTCTCTCTCTCTCTCTCTATATATATATATATA
>NC_068996.1:43508657-43512016 GCF_001194135.2 Octopus bimaculoides | reverse complement strand
ACACACACACACACACACACACACACACACACACACACACACACACACACAAGCACACGCACGTATATAGCAAGTCAGATAGAGAGACGGATAGATAATCTGGCTTTTTGAGATTCATTCCAGTCTTCAGAAATTAGGACGTATGTTCTTTTCTGTTTAATCTCGTTCGCCTTTAATTTAGCAAACTTATGGTCATGACCATCGTTTCCTATTGTATTTTTAGGACCACTTTGAACAATGTCTCTTTCCTCCTTCAAGACAGTAGGGCGCAAAGTAAAAGAATTCGTGAGTTTTAGCAGGTAAAGCGATTACAAGTAAGCTCTTCCTTTGACTCACATCTAACATGTATATTACGTTTCCGCTATAGATGGTTGTGTTTCAGCAGTTGTTATTTTAGGTCAAAGTGTGAACGTAAACTGTTGTATTACTGACTACTCGTTATATTTCGTAGTAAACCTATCTAAACGTTAAAATGGCAGCTACTCACTACTGACACAATTTCGATGAAATATAAACTGAGGGAAAAGGATCAACACCCAAGCCATTACGTAGAATATAACAGGTGAGGAGCAACAGGTTTGAATTTCTTTTAGTGTTGCTTTATATTCTCCTATATATTAAAAATTTGGAGCATGTTTAAGTTACAATACCACTTTGTGCCATATCGAATAGAAAAATAACTCAAAAGCTATTGCAGATTTTGGAAAGGAAACTAAAGATATATCTCGCTTTCTCTCTCTCTCTCTCTCTGACTTATTATATTTTGTTTGTTTGTTTGTTTGTTTCTAGCTTTTTTGTAAATATTTCATCTCTACCATAAACAGTTACGTTCTTGAGAACCTGTTGACTATATCATCGCTTCTATTTGAAGTACTTTTGATTCTCAGTTACAACCAGCGTTTCATTTCTAATCCAACAGAGTAATGTTTATCTCTATTTTATGCAAAATATGCTGCAAACGTTTTAAATGCGAGCCGCCGTATCGAGGACCAACGCATCGTCAAACTCCAGCCGAGAGAAATTCGAAATTTCTAGCTTGTAAACTCAAAATTTAAACGAGCTAATTGAGAGAGCATCTGCCCTGTCATTCAATCAATCTGCTAGAAATAGCAACGAAATCTCAATCATGTCACAACCTAATATCTTTTTTTAAAAAAATGGCAAAATACATTGGGCAATGGTAACGCAACACAGTAAAACTGTTTTGATAAGTAAATATTCGTCAGGAAAATTGACCCGGGGCTCACTGTCGTCATCATTATCGTCCTCATCATTATCACCATCCTTATCATCATCATCATCATCATCATCATCATCATCATCATCATCGTCGTCGTCGTCGTCGTCATCGTGCTAACAAGGTCGCCACTACTTAATGGTTCTACCTTCTAGAAACAGCAATATCTTCCTCAAAAAGAAAAAGTAAAAGAAAAAAATCACCTTATATAATGTATTCTTAAATGCACTGTATTTTAAACAAAAATACTGAATTGTCTCGTTCGAACACTTTTTAGCATTAGGTTTTTTCTTCCCGTCCCCAGAGTTGATCTGGGCGTAAACAATACTACAAAAATAAAGTTTAAAAAAAATCTAAGTGTTCTGAGAATTCTTGAGTTTCGTAATTAGTGGTAATGCACTTCTTCTTCTTCTTCTTCTTCTTCTTCTTCTTCTTCTTCTTCTTCTTCTTCTTCTTCTTCTTCTTCTTCTTCTTCTTCTTCTTCTTCTTCTTCTTCTTCTTCTTCTTCTTCTTCTTCTTCTTCTTCTTCTTCTTCTTCTTCTTCTCCTCCAGACAATAAGTTTAAATAACTACATATTTATAATATCTAGTTCAAATTTACAAAAAAAACAAAAACAAAAGACGAAGACAGGTGAGGGAACAACAAGCAAATATATTAGTTTTACGATCGGGAAGAAGAGTAGAAAAGTCCTTGACGTTTCGAGCCTACGCTCTTCGATAGAAAGAGATGGGAGGGAAAAAATGGAATGAGAACGAAAAACAAAAAAAACAACAAAAAAAAAACGGGGAGAAAAAATGTATAGAGATTAATTATGAAACTTATAATATCTACATGGCTTGAAGCAAATATTGTTAGATGAGAAGTGAATTTATGAGCAAAAGGATTCTAATGGAAGTTGCAAGTGATATAATATTACTGCAGTACAGTAGCCAAAATCGGAAATAGTGACTTGACCCATCTGTTCTCAAGCCATCATTGCACAGACGGTTCGGCTCTTCCTCCAGCAACAGATATCAATGTAGCTGCTATCCGACATTAGGAATAAATCTATTTGCTATAACACTCGCTTTGCTATAGCATTGGCAGTTCCTTTGAACCAGCTGTGTGGTCCGCTGACTGCTCTTTCCAGAGTAAACACATTAGTTAATCTGCGTTAGATCTTTGGTAAGGTCTTATGGGCAGCTAATCTCCATAACTGAAAGTAACTGTACCGTTTACCCCGATGGCAAAGACATTTATTTAACCTGTGTAGGTAGTTTGGTGTTAGTCAGTGAAAATGTTCACGAGTAATTCGGTATGAGGTCGATGGCTACGCAAATTATTAGTTATGTTGATGATGAATGGAAGAGAAATGATCACTATATCTTTCATCATTTAATTGTTTCAGTCATTAGACTGCGACCATGCTGGGGCACTGCGTTGAGGAAACTTTTAGTGTCGAATCAATCGACTCGGGTACTTGTTTTCTGTTAAGCCTGATACTTATTCAAGCGTTTCAAGTTACCGGAACGTAAATACGCCAACACCGGCACTCAAGCGGTGGCTGGGCACAAAGACAACAGAATCATACAGACAGACAGACAGACAGACAGACACGCGCGCGCGCACACACACACACACATACATACACACGCGCATGTTATATGTGCACAACGAGCTTCTTTCAGTTTCCGTCTACCAAATACATTCAAGGCTTTGGTCCGCCCGAGACATTAGTAGAAGATACCTGCCCAAGGGGACTGAACTCGAAATCATGTGGTTGGAAAAACAAGTTTCTTACCACACATTCACAGTCACGCCTCCGCCAGTATCTTCTTGTTTTTTTTTTGTCTTTTTTTTTTTGTATAGCTTAATCAGAGAAGCGAAGCACTGTCTGTATCCTTTTCAGGACTTCGGAGATTGATGGAACGTCGGAGAAAAAACTAACTCGTGTGTTACTTGCATCACAACGTCAAGCTTTCATAAACAATGAAAGCAAAACTAGAACAGCTGAAAAACTTCTCTATACTCAAACTGTCGTGTTTCTTTTTTTTGTTTTCTTTTCATTATCAATAGAAGTTTCAGCAGCAATTTTATTTGAAACATGAATAATAGAAGATATAGAATAGTGATAGGGGGAAA
>NC_068996.1:43508018-43508647 GCF_001194135.2 Octopus bimaculoides | reverse complement strand
TATATATATATATATATATATATATATATATATATATGTCTCGCTCACACACACACGTAGTCGCGCATTTTAGTTTTTGGTAAATGTCTGTAAGTATACTTTTCTATAGCATAATACAGGGAAACCTTCTTCAAAGTCCATTGCGGTGTCACCTAAAAGCACGCGGCGCGGCGCTACTGATACGTATCTTATAGGTTAGCCATCACTGGTACGAAATAAAATAAGCTAGGGTCAAGTGATAATTCGGATAAAATATATTTGCCATTTGCCTTTTTTATTCAAATTTTGCTTTCCTTAATTAAGTGAAAATGAAATAATATATGAGATACTCACTCCAGTTTGAGTTTCCTTGTCGTGCACATACCAGAGGAAGTAGGCATGAAGGCAGAGAAAAAGGCAGACGACAATTAAGCAGACGCCGACACCTAAAACAGCGTTGCCAGCATTTCTGACAGACCTGCAAATATAAAAGAAAGAAGTCGGCTAATGAAGATTTTCTTTATATATATATAATATATGTTTGACAGGAATGGCAAAAAAAGAAAGAAAGAGACCTCAATAATATGCAAATAGAGGGATTTATCTGTAAAAATATGTGACACTTATTCAGTAGCCATGATAAAACTCCG
>NC_068996.1:43505772-43507655 GCF_001194135.2 Octopus bimaculoides | reverse complement strand
ATAACAGTCAAAACTCGTTATTAAATCGCCAAAGGATACACTGGTGATTACTACAGAAATCAAACGAAGGCAAATTTGGTTAAAACAATCTACTTACATACATTTAAGTATATGGATTTACGTGGACTAGTTTCTGCATTGGCATAATATGCCTTAGCCTCTTCAGCATGCATTACCAGGAAAGCGATTCCCAACCCATCCTTCCGAAATCTGTCCCTCGTCTATTTAAATGCTATTTTTTGGCCTGCTGTCGCCTGTATCGTTGATTCTGTTATTATCATTCTTAAACTAGTGACATTGGATAATGATAGAATTAACGGTACCTTTCTAAATTAATTTTTTATATATATATATATACTTTAGTTTATTGGTGTATTATTCATGTAGACACATCGATATAGAAACACGAGCGTCAATGCACACAATGCAGCAACAAGCGAGAGATTAGGAGATCGCTCGAACACCTGAAGCAGTACTTGGGGTCCATATTCGATTTTGATATTAAAATTCATGTACAATAATTTGGTTATAATTCTACAATACATCAAATGTTTTAACAATTTTTGAAAATTCAATTCCTAATAATATTTTATTATGCAAATATGATAGGGTTTTTGTAAACACCAAATGGCTTTGGAGGTCCAGTAGAGTGAAATGGGAATCAACGGGGGCAATAGGTAAAAAAAGACGGTTGAAAACCACAGAACTAAATCCACCAAATTTCTCTCAAATCACATCTTAACGTCTTAAAGAAAAAAACTGCTTACAGAAGACTAAGCGGTTATATCTAGCCCGTAGCGTGATCACAAACACACCTGTTACTTCGCTAGCTCAAATACACTCCAGTTGGGTCAGAGTTTCTTAACCGGGGTCCATATGACTTCTGAGGATCCACGCAACAAAGTGGTGTATCAGGGATCCACAATAGTATTTTAAAGGCCCTTGAAAGCATTTTGCTTTAGATGTATGTATTGGTATGTGTTGCAAGAAACAGATTTCTTTCTCAAACATTTTACGCTGTTCAACCTACACAAGGGAATGTGCGATAAAGAAAATAGGAATTGTGAAAGAAGTTTCTATAAAACTAGTTTTTAAACATCGAATGGCTACAGAGGTCCACCAGTATAAAATAGTAATCAAAGGGGTCCATAGATTAAAAATGGTTGAGAACCCCTACTTTCGATGTATATATTGGTATGTATTGCAAGAAACAGCTATGTTTCTTTCTTTAACATTTTACATAGTTCAACCTACACAAGTTAATGTGTGGAAAACAAAATAAGAATTGTGAAAGAAGTTTCTATAAAACTTTTTAAACATCGAATGGCTATGGGGTTCTACCAGAATAAAATAGTAATCTAAGGGGTCCATAGATTAAAAATGGCTGAGAACTCCTACTTTAGATGTATGTATTGGTATGTATTGTAAGAAACAGGTAGGTTTCTTTCTCTAACATTTTTCATAGTTCAACCTTCACAAGTTAATGTGTGAGAAAAACAAGACAGAAAATTTGAAAGAAGTTTCTATAAAACTAGTTTTTAAACATCGAATGGTGTTAGGGGTCCACCAGAATAAAATAATAATCAAAGGGGCCACAGATAAAAAAAAAAGAATGGTTGAGAATCCCTGAGTTAGATAAACCAGCGAAGTGGATTTAATTAAAGTGGTGCACAGCTCTGGAAAACGCGCCATGAAATTTGATATGTAAGCTGGTGAGTAACTGGAGTAGACATAATAATAATGATGTTTGGTCAGAAATAAAAGTAAACATTTGAAACAGATATGGTTTTCTTATCAGGTCAGAAAAAGCAATGAAATCAGATTTAGAGTTGTGTGTGTGTGTGTGTGTGTGTGTGTGTGTGTGTGTGTGTGTGTGTGTGTGT